>NW_026558741.1:0-125537 GCF_026930045.1 Uloborus diversus
TTTAGTACTCGCTCGTTGCTTCACGTCTGTAGTGCCGTTATTCCTTGGCGTTCATTGCTTTCGTGGCGACTACGCTGACCACTAAACTAGGCGGCCGAATCCCCAAATTAAAATTAGTGTTTTTATTAAAAGTTAGTGTATAACAATTACAGCTGATGCCCACATGGGGAGCGGGGGTGGGGTCATGCAAGGGCGCCCATATGCAAAATTTTAACGGTGGTGGCTCAAATACTTTCTCCATAATTTCACAGGATATTTCCCCAATAGAAACCGATTTCAGTACCGATTAGAGTTATTGAAATTTGACAATTTTTAATAACTTATTCATTAATGGTTGGAGAAGAAATAGTTTTACATTATTAATAGAAATAAGTACTAAAAGCAAGGAAGTTCTAATTTAAAAGGGTGGGCTTGAGACCCCCCCCCCCCCTTGCCATTCCCCCGTATGAGCGTCATTGGGGTCGTGGCGCAGAAACCTGAAACAGTAGAACCTGTCATTAAAAGTTAGTGTTTATTATTAAAAGCTAGTGTATAACAGTTACAGGTTTGCTTATTTGGGGGGGGGGGGCATTTCGCAAACTGCGCCATTAAAATTTTTAGGGAGTTTGTTTTGAGGAGTATGTTTCTTATTTGGGGGAGGGAGGGAGATCTTCGTGATATTTAGGGGGGTGCTCCTTCGCTCTCTGGGAGACGCCCCAGCGTACGTGGTACCTTTCATCTCCAGTCATTGCCCATAAAATATTTTCTTGATTCTTGTGCAAAGAAGCTGTTCCTTTGTATGGCAGTACCGATAACACTTCTCCAATCGTCTTTCAAGTATTTCGATCGATTAATAGCATTCCAAATGTGCCGATGCTTTCTTTCCATCTATAGGCCATGTGGCTTTTCTCACTACTTTCTTTGAGAAGCACCGCGCTGTGAGGCGTTTAGACCCCACACTTCGTCATATAAAGAAACAACTGAAGTTCGAATGTCTCTGCGGAAACTCACTTGTAGCTAGAAACTCGTTTAACAGATCGGTTTGCGTCAAAACGACCACGTGCTGTTTATTAAAATTTGAAATGCTCAGTCTTAGACTTAGAGATTACTTGCCAAATAATTTCTGAGTTAATGAGGCAAATGTTCGATATTCTGACATTCTCGTACTCGTAAAAACATCAACGCCCGGCATGATATGGTGTAAAGGGACGTTAATCTCACAATTTCAAAAGCGTAAATTTAATGATTTTCAACGGTTAGACATCCCTAGTTCCTTATAGTTGGGCTCGGAAACCTGTTAGCTTGCTAACCGCATGTTTATCACTTTAACGATGCTTAGGACTTTGGGGTATGGTAATTCATTTTTGAAAAGTATCTGCAAGAGTGCCATTTGCAGGGGCGGACTGGCTAACTTTGACCACATTTATAGATTTAAAAAAAACCGCATTCCACTATTAAGGGAAACTACACACGCCCTACTCCTACCATGTTCCAAAGTAAAAAGATATGTGACAGATTAGAGATATATGTGTTCTGACAATAAGAACTCTGAAAATTAAAAAAATAAATAAATAAAATTAAATAAAAAAAAAACGATAAAAATAAGAGAATTGCGGGGATTTCTTCCAATTTTGAAAAAACAGATATAACATTTTGCATTTGGACGCCTAATACGAGATAGTTGGAACTACAAAAATATCAGAAAAAAAATAGGCAAACAAAACTTTTTTTGAAGTTTTATACTTTCTTGCAAATTAAGGTAATTCACAGAAAAAACTGCTTTTTGTTTGACAGAATAATGACAGCAATCGACATAAAGAAATTGAGAGGGAAGAGAAAAGACAATGGAATGTGTGTTACTTGTTCGCATCGGCTTTCGGTACAATTTGTTTTTGATCACTCCTCCAGTTCAACCCACCGACACGACAATGGGGTTGTTTCTTTTAGTCAAAAGTATCGTACTTTTAGTCCCTGAAATTGATAGAATAAGCAAAAAAAAAAAAAAAAAAGAAATAATAATAATAATAATTTGAACTTTGACATCTTGAATTCAAATTATGTTTTTCGCAATCACGAGTATGTGTAGGTGTGTGTGTATGTTGGTGTGTGTATGTGTAGGCGTCTGTATGCATGCGTGTGTGTATGTGTAGGTGTCTGTATGCATACGTGTGTGTATGTGTAGGTGTCTGTATGTATGCGTGTGTGTATGTGTAGGTGTCTGTATGAATGCGTGTGTGTATGTGTTTGTGTGTGGTGTATGTGGGATATGTTGTGTGTTTGTGTGTGGTGTATGTGGGATATGTTGTTGTGTTTGTGTGTGGGGGGATATGTTTATGCGTGCGTATGTGTGTGTGCAGGTGTGTGTATGCATGTGTGTAGGTGTATGGGGGGTATGTTGTTGTGTGTTTGTGTGTGGGGGGGTATGTTTATGTGCGTATGTGTGTGTGTAGGTGTGTGTATGTATGCATGTGTGTGTATGCATGCACGCAAGTGACGCAACCTGAAAACGGCTTTCGCTATAGGAGCAGCATCGTGAGGAGCCGGTCGACGGTGATGCTGCAGGGGGGTGCTGGCGGGAAAATAAAATCATAGGAATCCAAAACAGTAAAGTGCGAACAATAAGCAATCATAATTGCTCAAAAAAAAAAAAAAAAAAAAAAACATGGAGCGAGAAAAAAGCTTTCATTTTTCCAACGCCTAACCCTGAAAAATTTTTTTAAAATGTCCGATTTTGAAAATAAGGCGTGGTCTTTATGACGTCACCAGTGATGTACTTTGGCGCATCTGTCTACCCGCGTTTCCACGCTATGATAATCAAGAATAGAATCAAATATTGGGCTCTACGCTTGCTATCAACCCTATCGTTGCCAATACACGTGAGTAAAGAAAACGAATTAAATAGTGTGCTCTGTGAATGGAAACAGTGAATGGCAGTTCATCATTTGTGATGTCCATCGGCAGAAGCGTAAACATTGAGTCTGCGCACCGATTAAAGTATTTTTTTTTCTTAATATTAAACATAATCAAATTATTTAAAAAAGTGGTCAAATCCTATGTTTTTTAAGCATGTTTTTCAGAAAAATTACTTTTTAAGATTTCGGAAACGACTCCATTAATTAAATATGAAATAATCAAAAGTAAAAATTGCTTTAAAAGAAATGGCTAACAGATTTAGAAAATAGGTAACCAAAGAGTAATTAACTGCTTATTTGGACAGTTCGCAATTTATACACTTATTAATAAATAAAATTGAAACACACTTTGCTTAGGAGTTTGAAAGACTTATCTATATAATTATTTTCAAGTACTCTCTAGAACAATTGAAGTTATTAAAGACACTTCATTTGGGGCTGTCGCCGCCACTGCTGTTTATCCGTTCTCGATTTAGAAGGGGTGACCGCCCCCCCCCCCTAAGAGCAAGAGCGCACCCCCTTAATATCGCGGAGACCCTCCCCCAATGTAAGACCAACGTAAAAATGAAAAATACCCCTCAAAACTACCCTCCTAAAAATGTCAATGGCTCAGTCTGCGCCATGACCCCCCCCCCCCCCACCCTAGGTGGGCACCCCTGGCGTTTAGTGAAAAACAATGGGAGTACAGTCGAGTCCCGACTTACGCGAGGGATGCGTTCCAAGACCCTTCGCGTAAGTTGAAATTTCGCATTGTGGAAAAGGGGTATGTGTAAACACTTTTACAAACATACCCATACGATTAAAGGCACTTGTAAAACACCACCTCAAACTGTTTTAAAACCATTTCTTAACTATACATTACTGTTTCTTAAATAAAAATTTGAATTTTTATTTGTTGTATTTAAAAAAAAAAAGTTTTAATTTAGCATAAAAATTTGCTACGGTGCACAAAATCAATGATCAATGGGAAAGGAAGACGTAAAATAAACCACTACGGTACGTATATTATGTAGTAAGAAAAACAAATGCACTATAGTTGTTGAAAACTTCCTCTTTTTCCTTGTATCTTCACAAACTTTAAATCAAACAGCGCTCTTAGGTGTCATTATATTTCATCGACTTTCCCATATAGAATGAAAAAATAAATGGAAAACGAGGAGTAGTTATTTGTATAAGCGATGTTCAGACTAGTACGGTGTGGGAACTTTCGCTCTCAGTGATGCTAAAAGGAATGAAGGTTCATTCCCGGGGGGGGGGGGGGGGGGGGGAAACCGCGATTCCCTTCGGAAAATTTTTGTGTTGCGAGTGAAGAATTCGCGTTAGGAATAAAATTCTTTACCGGGGAAAAAATCGCGTTATAGCCATTTCGGTAAGTCGGATCTCGTTGTAGCGGGAGTCGACTGTAGTGCACCCCCAGAAATATAAGTATACATTACTATAAGTATATTTCAGGTTATTTTATTTATGATTATATCTGTGAAAATAAGTTGAACCATTTAATGAAGATCTGCGATGTGACTCTGACTATATGCAAAATACGATGCTTCCCCAGTTTTGCCAAAAATTAAGTTAAAAAAATTAAAAAAAAAAACACTAAAAAAAAGATTGATTTTGATGATTTTTACAATATTTTACGGGGTAAATACCCTCTTCCGGGGTTATACCCTCTTGAATCTCCCGACATGCTCCAAATGTTCATGCTTTTGAACTTTGCACTTTTCTAGCCAGGCCCGGCGACAGGATTCTCGGGCCCCTGTGCAATTAAGAAGTCCGGGTCCCCAGATAGTAGCCGGGCCAATCGCAATACAAAAACTAGAAAAATTAGTTAATAAAAGTTATCAGTTAAATTAAACTTCAACTTAAAGAAATAATTTTCATTATCATATATATATTGAGTGGTATGTAATGTAAATTTAACAGCTTAACTGCGTTTTTTCAAAGTTTTGGATGTGGCCCCCCGACGAGGGGCCACGTCATTTTAGTTGGAGACTAGGGGTCCGGGCCTCGGGGGGGGGGGGGCACGGCGACACTGACGCAAAAAAAAAGAATGAAGGAAGAGACAAAAGGAAAGGAAAGAAAAAAAAAATAAAGGAAGAAAGAAAAAATTGGGGGGGGGGGACTCCGAATAAGAAAAACGTAAAGATTAAGTAAAATTTACTCTTTTAGTATTTACTGTTGTGGCACTGAAAATAGTGTTAATTGTTTTCTAGTAAGCAGTTTTGATTTTTTCTCTCTCTCCCCCCCCCCCATTTTCTTCTTTTCTTCCTTTTCTCTTCCCTTTAACCCCCTTTTTCTTCCTTTCCACCTTTCCTTTCCTTTCCTTCTTTTTTTTTGGGGGGGGGGGAGGACAGGAAGGGCCCGGTGACATGACTGACAAGCAGGGCCCAATTAAGATATCAAGGGGCCCTAGGTCAAACACTTTTTTGGGGCCCCTTGTATTCAAACTTTATACCTTTAGCCATTGACTGAAACAGTTTTAGCCATAGACTAAAGTACTTTCAGCCATTAGGGGGCCCCTAAATATTAGGGACCCTAGGCCACGGCCTAGTTGGCCTATTCAGTAATCAGGCCCTGCTGACAAGGGGCCCGTCTTGGCTTTCTGTGGCCCCGTAAATGAACCATAAAAAAGGGGGGGGGGAATGCCGCCACTGATCACACTATTCTGCAGCGACAAGCGTTCAATGATAAACCTATGATGAAGTCACACAAATTTCGATCGCATGGAAACAACTGTGAAACCAACAAAAAAAAATCATATTTCTTGTAGTTTTACGCCCGAAGCGCCATGAAAAATGTATATGCTACAGAAAATTGTGCCTTATAATCACAGAAATGAACGAAATATATCATTTTACGGATCACACAAGTAGTTTCACAAAATTGATTCGAGAAATATTTTACACAAAACTCAGGGACAAATCAGTACGAGAAGTCGAATTTCGGGACCAAGTTAAGACATTTCCAAATTTTGGATAAAGTTCTAAAAGTCAGGAGAATCCTCATAAAATCAGGACATTTGGGCACATCATTCCTGAGTTTCGGAGAGGAGGGACTCGAGTCCATATCTCTCATCTTTTCTGTGCCATCGCGCCAAATGAAACGTAATGATATAAAGAGATCCGAAAGTTCCGCGCCAATTAGCTTCAGTTAGAGCAAAACTTGTTCACATGACACGTGGAGTAGACAGCGACTTTGAAGATAAATTTTAAGAATTATTCAAGTATGTAGTTCTCCTATTATTCATTAAGTGTTTGATGTTCGTTTTGAATATAGTTTTTTCCTTTTAAAAAAATATATATAGTGTTCTATAACGAAAAAAATTAATTTATTTAGTTGAGTCCTTAAGTACAATGTGTTATTTTGAAAGTGATTCATTAGGGTTAGTCAAGAAAGCTTTTTTTCAGCTAGAGTCCAGAACACCCCTACTTATTTTAGTCTTACTAATAGTATGCTCTAAAATGTTTAGCTTCTTACTCCAATTTTAAGAGGATGCTCAATGACAACCTCCCCCCCCCCCCCCTTTAACATGAGCCGTAGCATAGAAAATGTCTCAAATTTAGAAACGTTTAATAATTTCCCCAGCTGCTTTTTTGTAAAATAATTATTTTATTGCAATGTATGTTTACATTACTCGTGTATATTATAATATGCAGCATTGTTTTTTCAGTTCAATGCACTTTTTTAACCCTCCTCCTCATACTTATGATATTTAGGGGAGGGGGTGGAGCACCCTCTTTTAGTTGAAATCGGAAGCTGAAATTCTTCCAGTGTAATTGCTATCCACAATTCTAAAACTATGGAGGGGTGTCTCGTTATCTAGGAGAAACTTTTTTTTACATGTATTTTTGAACTATCGTAGTCACTGTCCGACCACGGATTGTATGGAAAGACAAACGTCCGTTTTTCAGCCGGAAATGGACAAATCTATTTTTAGCGATGCAACGCTTTTGCAGAAGCAGTCTCATTCAAATGAGCGGCATTAAATTTTTACTTTTCCCCCTCATTCAGATAGATTCTTATTTGGACGTTTTAAAATTCCATACAATCCGTGGTTGGACAGTATCATGTGATTAGTTAATATTGTGATTTTGTATTTTGCCACAATTAGCTGTCATATTTAAAAACTTTTAATCTACTTTTATGTGTTAAATGTATCATTGTTATAATATTTTACCGGTTAAGGAAATAGTAGCCGCCGTTCGGAGGATATTTGATTTTATAAAGCGGCTGATTTTATAAACCGGCATACCTACATTTGAGAAGTGATAGGGTTTTGAAGTTTAAATACTCTGAAAAGGAAAAGAATGACTTCATTCATTTTTGCTCCAAGTGTTCCAAAAGGAACTAAGGCAGAAGGGATGTGTGTGATAAAGTTAAAACTTTAGCGATAACCAGTAAAATTCGTAGGTCTCGTCTTGGGGCGAGCGATAGTACTAGTAGCCCTGGTAGTTGCTGCTGTATAGCATGACTTAGAAAAACTTTTCAATGAAAACCTACTTAGAACCAAAAATTTAAACGCGTTTTACTCGCAACTTGAAAATGTTCATTTACTACATCCCTTTGCTTCTCACTGTCGTAATTGTCATTTTAACTAAACATGAGGTTCCTTTTTTTTTTTTTTAATTTGCTTCAGGGTCTTAAAATATTATCGTATTGCTGTTTAGTAGAATTTGAGAGCAAATATTTAATGATGTTTAAGGGTTTACTAAATGTTTTGTAACTTTCAACATTACTTTCCTCTTTGCTCTAAAATGCATCGTACATCATCAATCGCGTTTCTGACATTTATTGAAAAAGTAAATTTGACACTAAGATCTTCTGAGACCAATTTCTTCGCTTCCTGGTGCTTCTTAATCAATTTTTTACGTACGATGTTCAAAAGTTTGATTTTATAAAACGGCCATAGTGATTTTATTAACGGATGGTTTCAACATATTTTCATATTGTAGTGATTCTGTTCTCCCAGATTTGAGTTTAAAAAGTAGCTGATTTTACAATCCAGTGATTTTATTAGTGGCTTGTACCAGGAGCGCCGTCACCCGGGGGGGGGGGGGGGTTCTAGGGGGAATGGAATCTTCCACAAGAAAAGGGGGTTTGGGGGAATTCCCCCGAAAATTTTCAGATAATCCGTTCTTTGAAAATGCCATTTTGCATATTTTGTGATGTGTGTAATGTGCATGAACCAGCACCGATCTTTACCGAATGTAAAAATCGGTACACAAGTTTTCTGGTTCAATGACACCATATCATTTGCCCTAAAGGACGGTGAGCTGTTCAGTGAGCATTTATTGCTTGTGACTATAAATTCGAAACCAATTTTTTTCACCGAACTTGTCTCTCATGCTTGACGCGATAGCAGTCCTCTTAAATCCCAAAAAGACAAGTCTAGGCATGTGACAACATGTTTTAGTAAATTAATTAGGGTCTTTGCCTTGATATCTAGAATTTTATAAAGGCCTACTAGTTCGTAAGAACTTTACAATTGCCACTGACACTCCTCGAGCAAAAAAAAAGAAAAGGAAAAACTCCTCCTCAAGTAAAGCAATGACCACTTCCTCTATAAAAAAAATTACACACACACAAATTACTGGGGGGGGGGGAGAGCCCCCTCAAGTCCCATGTACTTGGCGCTAGTGGCGGGTGCTGTATTTTAATCGCACAAATACACACCTCAAATGTTGGTCTAATTTCAATTTTTCCCCCACCGAATAAATGTTGAGTGCTTTTCTAGGCTCATACAGGGCCGGATTTAGGGGAGGGCAGGCGCGGCTACTGCCCCGGGGCCCCCACAACAAAATTTTTACAAAATATCCGAACTTTCACGGGTTTGCAAATTTTACGTTTTTTCTCCCCTATAAATTATAATAGTAATAGTATAAAAAAATCAATAGCAGTAACTTCAGGATGTATTTACTGTTAAAGTGTTGATCGAAAATATCGGATATATACATATATATCAAAATATTCGGATATATATCACAGGGACGTAGCCAAGAAGGGGGGGTCCAGGGGGTCCGCCCCCCCCCTTCCTGATAGGTCACTGTCCCCCTGCACTTACATAAACAGAATTTTCCAAAAAAAAATTTTATAAAAAATTCTTTTGTCCTAAATATTTTCATTAAGCGACAACTTTCTCACGTTCAGTTTTGTTCAAAACAACAGACCCTCTGGGAGTGGCGGGGGGGAGAGGAGCGACAGGAAGTCTTCAACCCGTGGTACGCGTCGCAGACCTGCCCAAAGGAGACATTTAGTCCCCTGCCTCGCAAGAAAATCGCCAGCAGCTATCCGAAAAAGGAGACATTATAGTAGTGCCCGTCCCCGCAAGGAAATCGCCGGCAGCTCGTAAGCAAACATTTATTGTTAACGAAAGCTTGATGAGAGTCATCAATGATGAAAATGTCGGAGACAGGAAATTTGTAGGAATGTTTTTGCGGGAAGGTCATACAAAGAGGAAAGCAACAGTAGGGTCAGCCGCCCTTGTAATATAGCACCGTCTTTTTAGAAGGTGCCTAAGGCTCCTAGAGTCGTGGATAGTGCAAAACTCTGTTAGGTCGCACATTCACTTTCTCTATCACTGCCATTGGTATGGGTCGGTTGCACGGAAAATTAAAGGGAAAAATCAGGAGCACAATCGTAAACACATAAGAAAAAATTAGCCAACCCCCACTGGGTAAGTTGTATTGCAGTTTTTTTTTTTAAATGTGTTTTTTTTTCTTTTAACAATAGGAGCAATTTTATGCATTCTCTCATTTATGCGTTTCTCATTTATTTAAAAATTTATTCAGACAGAAATAGCATCGAATATCATTTCATTTTTTAACCAATCAATTCAATTTATTTCATTTATAATTTTCATTCGTAACAATGATGAATTACTTATATCATTGTGTCCCGGAAGCTCACAACTTTTAGCATTCATCTAATACTCTAAACCTAGTTATTTTACTAACAATACGGAAATATAAAAATTTTAAATTTCTACCCTTTTTCTTTGGAGGTAATATTTGCCCTATTTGTGATAATATGGCAGCACTAAAATTAGATCCCAAATTAGATATACTGTAAAAAGCTAATCATCCTTCGGTGACAAATATAAAAGGTTTATAGGTAGTTTGAAGCCTCAATTAGCAAACATTTTGCTCTAAGTCATCAGATGTTGTAATCTAAAGGTTTAAAAGAAGATAAATCTCTTGTAAAAACTCTAAGAAAAGTTGTAAATGCCTTTCTACAACATGGTTGTAGATTGTCTTTCTACAACCATGAAACTAATGTCTGGAAATTTGTTCTGAATATTAGTTCATTTTCATCACAAGGTAACAGATTTTTTTTTCTTTCACTCTTTCTGAGCAAAAATGTACCGAAAAGAACTAGAATTTTTGCGAATGTTTTATCTCTTGTGTTTTTATATATGATTTATAAAAAAGGAAAAAAAGATTATGTATCTGGAGGTAGTAAAAAAAAAGATGCATAAATAAAGGTTAATACTAATATAACAAAATTGATTTCAGTGATATCAAAGTTTAAAAAAACAAAGAAATTGAATTAAAAAAAAGTCTGGATGTGTTTGATTTTTTTAGTTTTAAGTTTGGAATGATTAACACATGTGTAAAGATGTATAAGTTTAAAGATACATATATAATTCACAATGAAATTATTTTAAATTATTATTTTAAAATACTAACTGAATTGTGTTCACGAGGTCAAAAGGAAAAGTTATTAATTAGTTTAACTGAAAATATGTATTTTCTTCTATCTTCTAGTTCCATTTTTCGAATAAAAGCTATGTAATATGCATATGCTTCATTTAGCAAATTTTTTGATAGCTATTTACTGACTTCTTTGTATTTAAGAATTATTTAATAAGTATCTGTACATTCATGGTTAAAAAGCACAGTAGACTCCGAATGCAAGAATAATAGTTGTTGTTCTTATCCTCATATATGTAATAGCCGATAATTGAGTAATGCTCTTGACCTCATCAACAATGAAACTCGCTACACGCCATGATAATTAGATAACATGTTTTGGTAATGTTTAAAATGCAGGGAAAGGCTTT
Organism: Uloborus diversus; assembly: GCF_026930045.1. Taxonomy (NCBI): domain Eukaryota; kingdom Metazoa; phylum Arthropoda; class Arachnida; order Araneae; family Uloboridae; genus Uloborus; species Uloborus diversus. The sequence goes on from NW_026558741.1 coordinate 10,948, forward strand.
ATTGTAACAAGGCTGAACTGGATCCAGTAACTAAACTGTTTTACTGGTGAGACTGTCATTTCAGGGCACTAAAGAAGCGAAAAAGTGGTCAACAATGAACGTTATCTACTGAAGCTTAGGGCTAATCCACTGGAGTTAGGGTTTAAAATATCAACTATCAAAATGTCACCAAACAGGCAATTTCTTCGTTCAAATGTGGAATCAATTTTCATCTTGACGGGCGATTTTCTAGTTGTTATATAATTTCAAAATATCAATTTAAATCATATCTGGATTTTTAATTTACAACTTTTCTTAGAGTTTTTACAAGAGATTTGTCTTCTTTTAAACATTTAGATTATAACATTTGAAGACTTAGAGCAAAATGTTTGCTAATTGAGTCTTCAAACTACCAATAAACCTTTTATATTTGTCACCGAAATATGATTAGCTTTTTACACTATATCTAATTTTGGTGCTGCCGTATTATCACAAATAGGGCAAAGATTATCTCCTAAAGGATCGAACTCGGATGACTACCGCCAAATGTAGAAATTTAAAATTTTTATATTTCCATATTGTTAGTAAAATAACTAGGTTTAGAGTGTCAAATTTTGTTGTGATGATTCGGTACTGTTACTATCGGTCATTTTCCTACAGTTGTTGTTTAAATTGAAATTTTAAATTTAGAATGGAACATTTTGCACAGAAGTTGTTTTGAATCAACTTAATAAACTAAATCAAATCCATAGTTCCGTTCATTTGTTTTCCTGAAGAGGGCTCAAGACTATACATAAAAATACTATGTATATACAATGTGTTCGTAAGTGTATTTATTCATTTTCCTAAGTTCTAAAAGTAATACTTCCTCTTATCACCCTTAAATGACTCTGCATGCGAAACTCCTAAAATAGAAAATGTCCAAGAAAAATGTTTATTATCTTTGACGGCCTAAAAAATAGTATTTATAAACAAATTATCATTCAAATTTTCTTCAAAAGTTTGACAAAGAAATTTTATTGTTTAACTTAATTCATCGTAAATACCATAACTGATCCTTAGATATCTATTTTAGCAATACATCACAAGAAAATACTTATTAACGAGCAACGATACTTTCTATGTATTTTATGTGTTTGAACAGCTTTAATAATGTTTTCCTAAGCTTTTATATGAAAATACTGTAAAAAAAGATGAAGATTAGAAGTATCATTCCATTTCTTATCGTTGAATGAATTCTAAAAATTTAAATGAATTAAGAAACATTTCGAGCTTTTCTTTAATGAGCCTTGGCGATATTTTCGTCCATAGAAGCATTAAATGCAGTCCAAAATCCAATTCGAAACAGTCAGGAGTGGGGAATTATGGAGCATTTATTGAGTTAGACAGTTGATAATGTATTCAGTAAGTTACCGCCCTATAGCCAGGGCTAAGGCAGAAATACATGAAATACACCGCCAGCTCAGTCAATTGACTGAGCTGGCGGTGTACTTCATGTAGTTAAAATAAATATGAGCTTTTTTTTTTGAAAGCAAATATATTGCAAAGCTTTAATTATCATACTTATATTACATCATTACTTAATTAATCTAATTATCACATTTATTAATTGTAGTTTTGATTGGAACAGTATCAATTTATACAATTATCAGTTAATGCTTCTGATTTAGCATACTTCCATTTTTAAAGTTCGTGCAACCTTGGACCCCCCCCTTAACAAAATCCTAGCTACGTGCCTGCCCCACCTCGCACTCACATACGGCAAGAGAACAGTGTTTGACGGAATAATGAACGACGTTAAGAATATTATTTTAGTAACCTATTGTTCAATGGCAAATCATGTTATTAATTGAGAAGTTTAAGAAACAAACTTCTAAAACTGGACGTTATGTCCTAGCAAAATTGAGATGTTTTTCAATTTTGCACAACAGAAGAACTTAACATCAATAAGGAACGATGTATGTACGATGAAGAAAGCACAAAAATTGAATAAAGCGAAAACAACTGAGTTAATTTACTATTTTTCGACAAAAAACAACTATTGGTATTTGCTTTTTGCTGCGAAAATACATGTTCCTGATTGTTAAATGATTGGCGGATTATCCCCCCCGCTTGCGGATAATCGGGAGTTTGCCGTATTTGCTCTACTATAACTGATCTCTTGAAAGCAAAACATAGGCGGATTTAGGACTGAGTTCCTGGGGGGGGGGGGCAGGATTTTTTTTTTTTTTGGAGCAACTTTTTTTGATTGCCCCTCTCCCATGTTTTTATCTGTTTTCTGTGATGCATAAGGCCATTCTTCATTTTTTTATGCGTCGTTTTCATCACTGTGTGTAATCATGCTGTCCTTTTTGAATTGACCTTAAAAGAGAGGGGGCTGGTATTAAGAGAGGATATAGAATATCTCTAATTTTAGGGGGCCAGGGGGTTACTCCCGCGGAGGAAATTATATAAAATGGATATATAATTCTGCATTTTGAAGTCTCATAAGGGTTAATAGGAAATAATAGGCAAATAAATTTTTTAAGAAGTTTTACGCTTTAAAAGTGCTTTGCGATGCAAGTTAATACTTTAAAAGAAATCGTGCACAGATTTAAAGAATAGGTATCAAGAGAGTAACTTACTACCCATTTGAACAATTCTTAATTTATATACTTGATAAGAAATAAAATTGAAGCACACTTTGCTTAGAAGTTTCAAAGACTTGTCTAATTATTTTCAAGGTTTGGTTGGTTAGATTGGGTTTTTGGCTCAAGAGCCCTGGTAAGCTATACTGCGCCAATTCTTTTCAGGGATTTTAGAACCTATCAATAATTTGCACTTTCAGGTCTCTGAAGTTGAGTAGTAGATTATACATTTATACAGTATTGTTCAAATTTTGTAAGAAACAGCTATTTTAAGTTAAAAGAAAATATAAACTTTAATTTCTCATTACAACTTTTTTTAAATCATAAGTAGTGCAGAAAACGAAAAGGAATAGGGGTAGTGTATCATTTTTTTCCCGGGCTAAACAGAATAACAATATGCAGTAAAAGTAAGATAAAAGCAATCAATGCAAAAGAATTTCTAAAATTTTGCATTCGGGATTAAATAAATAGCAAGATATGAAGCATGTGAGTCACAAAAATCTATTTCAAGTAATATGTTACAAACGCAAGAACCATGATTTTTACTTTTTTGATGCAGGATGTAGCACGGAGCTGAATGACACATTTTGGCATTCCTCCCCCTACAATTTGGAAGAAATTTTAAAACTTAAGGTTTGTAGCCACACGTTTTCAAATATTCAAGGCTTTCAAGTACTTGAAAATGAAATTAGTTTTTCAAGCACTTTCCATTTTTTCAAGGAATGAATCACAATTTTTTGGGAGTTAGGGGCCCACTTCACAGCAGGGGACCTAAGCTATAGCTTGTTTATCTTATAGGCAAATCCGACCATGCATGTAGTTCACTCTTACCTGCAGATTTTTGTTTGATTGTTTCCAATTTTAACGAAAATTCGTCAGTTTTTACAGTTAAAGGATTTTTACGATTTTACCAATCTGTGTAAGGTTTTTATCGTTTTTTATTAAATTTTAGCAAATTTTTCCAAAACTTTTGATGACTGAATTACTCAGATTTCAATAATGACAATAACTGTTTCATTTAGACTTAGATGATTATGACTTACCTTAATTTTTAAACAGCATTTAGAAAGAAAGGAAAATGGTACTTTCCCTCTAAGTAAAAAGATTCAATTAATCAGAACGTTCAAATAAGTGAAATTTATTCAGTTTGCGATAGTATTTACTTTTCTTTCTCAAAAAAAAAAAAAAAAAAAAAGACAAGCCGAAAATTTTCCAAGCGCATTAAATGCATTTCTAACTATTAGTTTCATATATACAAATTTTTTCCTTTAAAAAATAAAGAAAACACAGGTATAAAAACATTTCATCAGGTAATAATGCGATCTTACAAGAATTGTGCAAAACTTTCGTGCTGGAAATATATCTTTTTCTTTTATTCAGACGTTTTCCTTACAATGTATGATTCTGGAAAATCAGAAATTTAGTTTTGAACTGCCAGGGATTGAGATTCCTATTTTTTCCCCTAAAAAATTAACGCATTGTTTACAGTAATTTTACTTTCTGTTTGGGCAATGGTTGGACATTTTTTCTAGTTTTTTGTTTAATTGTTATAACATGATGTATGTATACATACATTCATTGAGTATGATGTTAACTGTTACATTTGATAGTATTTTGCTGTACAAAAACCTTTTAGCTATGTACCTCTTTTGCAATAGCATACATTTCAAATCAGCCAATTTCATTTGAACGTGTGAATCCAGAAGGTTCTTCAAAATCTTTTGTCTGCAACAGCTCAAAACATTTAGTTTTTGAAATCACGCAAATTGAAAATAAACATTCTGAAAAGAGAGAAAACAAATTGTAACGAGTAGATCGTTCTGTTAGCGCAAATAGGGGAGGGGGAGGGAAGGTCCCAAACGTCAATTATAAGTGCTGCAGCTGAATGCATAGCTCGTTAAGCCTATATTTTCATTCATATACTTGTCCAAATGGTTTTCAGTCCAGAATAGTGAATTTAGACCAATTTTCAGTACCCCAGTGACAGCTGTACTAACAATTTAATGTTCGGTTTTTTCTTTTCTCCCTTCAGAAAAGGACATTCGCTATTCTCTTCATTTTCATTAAACTATTCAAAAAAGAAAAAATCATGATTTTTTTTTTGTTATAAGATTTTGGAAGATAAGTTGTTACTATATAAACTTCTCCCAAAAGTGGGGAGCATTGCCCCCTTTGCCCCCCCCCCTATAAATCCACCCATGCTCTTCTGAACTATTCAAAAACAAAAAAAAATGTTTTTTTTTTTTAATTTTTGGAAGATGTGTTGTTACTACATAAAGTTCTCCCAAAACTGGGGGGGCATTGCCCCCCTCTGCCCCCCCATAAATCCGCCCATGAAGCAAAACCCTTGATTCAGTGAATAGTCACACCACGTGACAGCAGAATTTTTTTACATGTTTACGCCAGTCAGCTTCAGGGCTTCATTCCTAACAATAGAGCTGGTCTTCCTATGTAAATCGCTTGAATTCCGTCGAAAATGAGTTCCAGATTCTATTATAGGTCAGTCTGCAGAAGAATTTAATACTCGGGAATGCGAAAGAACAAACTTTCATTCCAGGTTACAGATAAAATAAATAACGTGTATTGAGAAAAAAAAATATCTTTGGGAAATCTTTGTTCAAATTCTACATTATTTCAATAAAGCGGATTGCTTTCAATTTTCCTTCGTTGTTCTTGAAGCGCGTCTGGCGTCGAATCTCAGGAGAAAAGGAATGAGCGCATGCGCGCATAATTAATGACCGCGGGCTCTTGAAGTGACTCCCGCTTCTTATTTTTCGCGCCATGTTGATACGATGTTGTTTGGATGAATGCGTGTCGAATCAGCTTGATTCAGGGCCAGATTACTGAAAATAGGCCAACTAGGCCATGCTCCCTCTTTTTTGGGGCCCCCAAATGGCTAAAAATTATTTAACCAGTGACTGACATTGTAGCTACAGGGGACCTCTGAAAAAACTGTTTGGCTTAGGGCCCCCCGATACCTTAATCGGGACCCGGTTGGATTCTACTTCATTCAGGTCAGAACTTTTATTTCATTTTCTCATATTCATTAAGTATATAATATTAATGTTCTTGAAGAAAGACGCTTTTCATTAAATAAATTCATAAGAATTCATGAACATTCTTTGAATGTTTATGAATTCTTTCGGTGAAATGACTATCGTATTATGAGCTCGCGCGCATTGGCACTTCTGAGATTTTCAGGTTTCTAATTTTGTAAGAAATTCATTAGCACTTAAAAGTTGTGGTTAATTAAAAGTTGTGGAAGCACAAAATGAAGGTCACAGTCTTACCAATGTGTTGTTTTATACGCCAGAAGGCTATATAAACCCCTTGGGAGGGCACGGGAGGTCCCCGAGACCTCCAAAGAGATTATTTGACACATTTTCTCTGATGATTCGGTAAATTATAAAATTCTCGTGCAGAATTTCGTTTTATTCCCTGTTTGGCTTGTATTTTCTACGCATAAGAGAGACAAAAAATGCATTTTATCATTTGGTAAATTTTGAAGTTTCATTCTGCAATTAGATAATGTTTCCCCTCCAAAAATTTACGGTTGTTGGTACGGTGACCGAGAGCTATTATCGCTTGTGCATTTGTTTAAAAATATACCGTTTTTATTTTATCGGGGTAGAAGTAAAATAAAATACGTCTATGAGAAAATGTTGCTTTTAAGTGCGTGAAGGTTTGATTGAAAATAATCTGTGCACATGAAGTGGAGTTGTAAAAAAAAAAATATTATTTGTTTACTCACTTTTAACTTAGAAATTTCTTACTAAACGTCCATTGCTTTATTTGCTGTTTTATATGCATTATCAAATAACTATTTTTATTGTACTATTTATACTATTATTGCATATTCGTTTAAAGTTTTGAATGCATGAATCATTTTCGTATAAGTTTTTTTTTTTATATCTCGTACGATTTTCAGCTTCGGGTTTCGGAGGGGTCATTTACGGAAGGGAAGGGGGGGGGGGGGGGGGGTTACAAGTGTCCTTTCTGTGCATAAATAGGGTGCTTGGATAGCAGTCGATAAATGCAGATTTATGCCCTTTGGTCCCTAACAGAGGTCTTAAACAATGGGACCCCCCCCCCCCCCCGCTTCTGGATCCGTGCCTGACTTTTAATCGGGGGGGGGGGGCAGAACCTGTTTGGAATATCCCAGGGGTGCCCATTTGCCCCAAGTTCAATGGCGCAAATCCCCCCTAAAAAAACTCAAATTTCTTTCCCTTTTTTATTTTATTCATTTTTTGCTTTCTTTTTTAAATGTTATTCATTTTTTAAAAAATATATATTTTTAAATTTATTTTTTTAAAAATATTCTTCAATTTAAATTTATTTTTAATTATTTTATGAGAAAAATTCTGTGCTGCGCCAATGACGTACACACAAACATAAAAAAATAATTGAAATAAAACATAAACAGAATAAAATAAAATTAATAAATTAAATAGCGCAAAGTAAAATTCAATAAATTTTTTAATTTTCATATCCTCTCCCCCCCCCGCACAAAAAAATTTCATGGTGCAACTTGTGCATAATCCCCCCCCCCCCTGTGGGCACCAATGGAATATCCCCGATTTTAATTTTGAGTATTTCAATGGGGTGTCACATCAACTGATTGTATTCCGTTGCAAGGTAGCAATTTAGTTTATTTATAGAATTAGAAACAATTTTTTAGGACTTGACTGCTTTCGGAGAACACTGTGAAAAAGATGGCTTTTCCTGTGATGGAATTATTTTAAAATTGAGTTTTGAAAAATGATTTTTTTAAAATAAATATTTAAAAAATATATGCTGGGTTTTGTTATAGGGGGGGGGGCGTTAAATATTTCTTCTTATTACCTCTTTTTTCTAAAATTATTTTTTGTGTTTGTTTTAGAATAGGTTCATTTCCATATCAAAATGATCCAAAATCTGATAAAATTTTTCCCTCACATTTTTGTATTTCTTTGAAATTTAGCTCATCCATCGATTGTACCCTTCGAGGGTATCAAAAGTCCAAATTTCTAGATTTTTCATCTCTTACATTTTAAATATCGGTACCCGCACGGCTTTGCCCGTAGTAGAAAATGAGGTCATTTGGTTAGCTTGTATATTTACAAATGATATATTTTTTCATGCGTACATATTGTCATGCCTAAGTATTCTTTTCCAAAGTATCATTTTTTTTCTTACTAGTGGTTCTGCTGTCCTCGTAGCTCCGGTGTCATGATGGTTATTCTCCCTCCGGTTGATGGTTATTCAAAGGTATGTTCCTTTTATTTGAATGTGATCTCAAAAAATGTGATGATTTTGTCTAGCTAAATGTTTTGAATATTTTTTACTTGGCAAGTTTCTGGTCTTTATTTTACTGAAGTGTTATTGATAGGTTAAGTGTTGAATCTTTAAATTAAAAGCATTTATCTCATCTTCAATTTTGCCTCACTCTTACAAAATAAAGAGCAAAAATCTTCATAGATTACATGGAAAAATCAATGGTCAATTTTTGCAATTTTTAGATTTTGTTTTTCCGTAAAACACGAGAGAGGAATCTAGTTTAAAACAAATACTGGAAATTTCGATTCCACAGCTTTTTTGTAGTAAATGGGCCGATATTTTTATGTACAGTACTGTAAAAAGATGTTTCGATGATGTAATAAGACAGGAACACTTAATTATACCAGCAAATGGTGTGGTTTTAGGTCAATTCTTTACTTTTCATTGCCGAATCTTGAAAGAGGAAAGCCGACTTGAAAAATGCAGACTGATGGGAGCTTCAAACATGAACTTAAATTCATTTTTGAAATGTTAAAAAGATTAATCTTTACATTGACAGCAAGGTGTTAAATCATGGCAAATATTTCGTATAAGATTGCTGTTTAAATTGTTCGCTTGGCTGCTTACCATTTCTGCTTGCACAAATTGAGCTGTGAAGAAAATAAAAAGGGGGGGGGGGACTTTTTAAACCAATAAAATCCGATACTTTATTTTAGCAACTTTTACCGAAACTCTATTTATTGGAAACTCGAATGGGGTAAAAACCTTTTTGATCCTATATTTTGCTTGGAGCACCAAAATAAACTTTGTACTACTGTTTGACATTTTTAAACCGCAACCTTCCTCAAATTTGCGCATGCGTCAGGTCGCTTCTGATTTTATCAAAATAGAGAGATATTGATAAGAAAGATAACGAATGTGAGGGGGATTTTTTTTTTTTTTTTTTTGTTGGATTCGTTTATTAGAAATGTTGGTTCGAGTTGATGCTTTTTTTTTTTTTTTTAGCAGAAATGCTACCATGGTGCATTATTCTCTTCAACAAGCTGTCACCCCTTTTTAAAATAGAACCGTTCAACGGTGCTAGTCGCGGCTTTCGAGATCAGACAGTAAATCAAAGTGATTTGCATATTACTTTGTATCATAATTTTTGTAGTTAACAGAGCGTATAGCATTTAATTCTTAAATTTGTCTTAAATTTTGTGTACATTGAAAGTTTTTTCGCTCAGTATTTTAAAATAGATTATAATAATTTTAGTGCAATTTAAGAGTGATAATTTTTTATTTTCAACTCATTTTGTCTCTTAACTCTAATTACTAGTGTTTCACGTTGTATTGAAGTGATAGTTATTATCATAAATAGTTTATTTAGCTGTATCGTAATTGTAGATAACATTTCATTCATTGATACTAAATCTTTCTCTAAGCACATTTTTCCTACTTTCTTCTTTTCAATGCATGTGCTGTAGGGTTGGCCGAAAAAAATTGAAATTCTGCAGGGCATTTAGCCTTAGTGCGAAAAATTACTCCGTAACACTCATTCTGTGCAAAATTTCGAGACTCTGAGTTAATGTCTTTTGCTCTGGCAAGAGAATTGAATTTTTCAGACTTAAAAAAAAGATCCAGTAAAGAGAATTTACAAAATATTTAAAATTCCGCAGTACTTTAATCTTTAGAGCGGCATTTTTTAAACTTTTTAACACTAACTACTGCGTAAAATTTTCAAGCCTGTGGGTTAATTATTTCTGCTTTGGCAAGAAGCCTGAATTTTAAGAATTTTGTATGACCCCTCCGCCTAACCCCTCAAAAGACGGATCTGGTTCAATGGGTGGTCTGATGTTAATGCGATTGAAAATTCGAAGTATTTTAGCGTATTAGGTTGGTATGTAATCACAAGTACATATTTATTCCCAAATAAATTACGAATGCTGGTTTTTGGAAAATCAGCTTTGCTGGTTGTTCCGTTCCAAGTCTAAATGGTCAAACAGTTGCTTCGGAACGAAATGAGCCTATTGTGTAGTATAGCAACGTAGACTGTAAAAAAACTTTTTCTCAACTTGATTTCTTTTTAATAGTTAATGCGGGTTTTTGAAAACAAACTTAGTGAACAATTGCAGAACTTGTTTATTTAAAACAGTATAAAATTCTTTTGCAGGTGTCAGAGGTGGCAAGTGGGGCTTGTAAGTGCGGGGCACTTTTTTTTAAAAGGAGGGTGAAGACTACTTTAGGCTATCTTGAGTGACTGGGGGGAGGGGGGGGGGGGCTTTTGATGCGCTCTTGCGTGAGTTTTTTGGAATTGTAGTTTTTAAAACTTCCGTTATTTGAGTTTTGTCAACATTTTGGGGAATGGAGAGAAGTTTTCCAGGGCTGTCCCCGTAATGTTTTTCTAAAAATAGTCTAATTAATTATAATATAAAAGAATTTTGGACTGTTTTTGGTAATTAAAGAATATAATTCATAAACTGATATCTTAGACATGCCATCTTTAGTAAACTTAGAGCATGGGGTTTGGAGTACTCTCCCAGAAATTTTGCAAAGTTTAAAACATTTTTTAAACGTCTTTTAAAACGTTATTTCAGAAGGAGGAACAAAAGGGTTTGGAAGTTCTACCAGTATTTTTTTTTAACTGATGAAATCCTAAAAACTCAGTCTTGAACTTCCCTTGTCGAACTCAAGAAAAAGATCTCCGAATTTGTAGTCTTAAAAGCGCAGTTTTACGCTATCTAGGGGCGTTCTCTTCCTGAATTTCTTTCCTCAAACTGCAGTCTTTAAAGCACCAATTTAGGTCTTTTTGAATTTAAAGAAAGGAGGGAGTGTGCTCGGGGAATTTTCTGCTGAAAAAGTTTTAAAATTGAAGTTTTAAAACTGAAATTTTAAACAGTATTTGGTGAAGTTAATGTTCGGGTTACCTCACTCAGAATGAATTGAAATCTTCATGTTGAGGCAATCTTTGATGAAAGAAGTGCGGGGGCAGTCGCCCCCCCCCCCCATTTTTCCGCCACTGTCAGATGTTATATTTGAGTGAACACCAATTCTTAATGGATTTCGATTTTAAGTAGGGACAATTCAAGTTTTTTCAATTTCTAAGATAACAAATGTGGGAGAAAGAGATTTTTAGAGCTTAATAAAGGGGAAATTTACTTCAATATAAGATACAGAACCTAAGGGGGAACATACATTTTTGTGTCCTCTACTAATTAAAAGCACCCTACTTTAAGTGAATGGGGTTGAACTTGCAGCATAATTACAACATTGAAATGCGAGCATTCTGAGAAAATAAACCATTTCTAATCATTTATATTAAAAATGTACTTGTTTAGAACTATTTCTTGTGCACCAAAAGCACTCGAAATTAAATTAGTCTATCAATTTAGTACAGTATTAATTTTATTTAGGGTCATTTTTTTTTCTAATTTAGCCACAAAGACTGAAATAAATTAAAATCATGCATGCACTTTTCTTGTTGAGAAAAATTTTGCCGTTAGATTTTCTGAAGAAAAAAACTTTGGAAATTCTAACGTAATCTTGGATGTGGCTTTTAAAAACCTTCAAGAAACTAAAACAATCGACCAAAAGTATCCTTTTTAGTGCCCATAAAAAGTCCTTTTTAGTCGTCTACAAATGATGATGCGCAGGGCCCGATTAAGATATCAAGGGGCCCTGGGCCAAATACTTTTTTTGGGGCTCCATTATTCAAACTTTCTAACTGAAGCCGTTGGCTAAAACAATTTTAGCCATAGACCATAAAGTAATGTCAGCCATTTTGGGTACTCCTAAATTTGGGGGACCCTAGACCAGGGCCTAGTTGGCCGATTTAGTAATCAGGCCCTGAATACGATTTTTAAAGGTGGGATATTCATAAAACTGAGTTTGTATGAACAACGATGCGATGGTTCCAAAAGCTGAATATTATGCATTTTGGTTGAAAAAGCGGCATAGTTTGCAAAATAGTTAAAATAAAAAAATCTGGCCTTCATATTCACAATATTAGAGCTATTGCTTGAATAAAATAAAATCATTAAGCCTAAATCGCAATATATTGATTCCAGAATAAAAATTCATTAAAAAAAACATCAACTTAAATTAAAACCTCAAATTGGTCTTTGGGTCAAGTCTCGTTAGTTAGCTTAGGTTAAAGTTCCCTAGGTAGTTTTTGTCAACCTTAAATTTTTAGCAACTCGGATTAAAGTTATATAAAACTACTGCATATCAATATATAACTGGAAAAGTGACTAAAACATGGAAACTTTAAAACTTCATTTCCCTCAAAACTAGAAGTTGAAATCTAAAAAATTCCAACGTCTTCAAATTTTACTTGAAGGGTGCAGTATCAATAAAGACTAAATTTCTTGAAAAGCACTGATAATTCTGCAATGGCTTGTCCCTGCAAAATGCTGTTGTGTGACTGGTCAACAAATAATATGACTATAATTTTTCCTAAATGTCCTTTTCATGGAAAAAATCCTCATGGATCAAGCCTCCCTATGGGTCAAGTCTCCCTAGTTTCCCCTAACTTTACCTCTTTATGTCTCGCCTAGATGGCTGAAAATCCATCAGTTTCGGAAACGACCGTGTTTATTCAGGGGTGCCCCCTCCCTAAGAGCAGGGGCACATGCCCCTAAATATCACAAAAACCCTCCCAAAAGCAAAAGAGCCCCCCTCAGGATAAAAAAGAAAATGCCCCTCAAAACACCCCCCTAAAATTTTGAATGGCGCAGACTGTGCCATGACCCCCTATAGGTGAGCACCCCTGGTTTATTGAAAAGTCTCTGGTTTGTTATCAATGAAATTCCTAATGGTCAAGATTTACCATTTGACTTATCCCGAAATTTACTTTCAATCAACTGCATCTCCTTTTTCAATTTTCTTTTGGTTTTCTCTTAAGTTTTCATTGAACAATTAACCGAGTGCAGATATATTGAAGAGCCTTTAATGGTTTTTGTTGTTCTAATTGAGGTAACATGAAGTGTCTTAATGGTTTCATCAGTATTATATTTTCGTTATTGTAAAACGTAATCGTTAACAAATAGTTTTATTTAGTTTGTATTTAGAGCATAAAAAGGTGCTTCGAGCAAAATATTAGAACTTAAACTTTCGAAGACGATGTAGGTTATCGTCTGCTTGTTCAATTCAGATTTCCTCGGACCATTCACATTTAACACTTGTATGCATCAACACATTTTTTTACACTGAAGATTCATAGGGGTCCATTTGTTTGGACTGCTTATTCAGAGCCAGGGGAATTTTGCATTTAGAGAGGGAAGGGGCACTAAATACAACATTCTAGACACATACAAAAATACACGCTTTCAGAGTATTTATTCACACATTATTTTTCCCACTTATAAAAATATTAACATTTGAATACTTATTGCCAGTCATTGAAGCTTATACTGTATCCTTCACAATAACATTTTACTCTCTCAATCATTCGCATAAACAATTCTCATACATTTCCTTTTTTTTTTCTAACAAGTATCTTACACAGTTCCTCCAACCTTCATCCCTCCACACTCCTTGCCATAACATATATATCAGGCACACAACATGCACTAATACGTTTCTTATATCCTGAGCTACGTTCTACCTTTTCGCTGCACACACTTTCTCATCATTTACACACACTGATCACACACAAGAATAAATGCAAAATGTCCCTGGCCATGGTTCAAAGCCTCGTTTCGTGATGGATCAAAAAGTACCTCAGCCGAGCTGGGATCAAATTTGTGATTTGAGGGAAAATAACGGATGTGTTTTTTCTGTGCTGGTTGACATTTTTCGAGCATGGAGATTCGAATACCCTCCGGACCCGGGGAGCTGTGCCCACAGGTGGGTGTCCGAGTCTCGGAGCCCTGGTTTGGGGGATGGAGTCGATGGAACAATCGGCGGGGGGGGGGGGGAATCGAGGAGTCCAGCGCATGAAGGTTGAAATTCGAAGCGGAGCTTGACTCTTTGGAAAAGTTGAAAAGGGGGCGATTCTACAGTATTTGGCTGCAAAATGTTCCGTACTTAACACTAAATCTCGAAATGCAGGAAACCCCGATTTTATGTTTCTCGAGGGACGGATTGAAAAAAGCGGCATACACAGGAAAACATTGAACAGGAAACAATAAAATAGAAAAGACTATGCAAAATATCAAATATATATAAAAAAAAAACCTTTAAATTTATTTTTAGCAGTAGTAATTAAACATATGAATTCATTGACAAGAGTGCACATAGATAGTGCACTCGGCACACATGGAGAGAGAGTAAAATATAAAAGTGCAGCAAAGTAAGCTATAAAAATGTAAAATGTAATACGTAAAAAATGAAAAGGTAGAATCAACAAATGTAAGATTGGGACATCGTAAAAAGAATAATGAAAAAGAAATAAATAAAAAAAACCTAAAAGTAATAAAGATCTCTTACAAAAGGTGCAGTATACTTTACAAAAAATAGTATTTTACGTACCATTTTGATCATTTCAGAATATTTAATTGCGAATCCGGGCCTTCGGGTTGAAAATTGCCCATCGTAGGAGATTGTTTCTTAAGTCATTGAATTCTAAGTTAATGCAGCTTTTTCGAAGGCTGAAATGCTTTGTAAGTCCGGTCTTTATAAAAAAGAAGTCTTTCAAGGTTTGTAAGCTCTTTAATCCAATATTGGAAGAAGGGACGGGCAGTTCTTCTTGTTCATCTTCATTGGCGGGCACAGTGTCCTTGGGAGCAGTGTCCATAAGGACGGCTACGGAAAGGAATTTTTGTTTTCATAAGTAAACTTCCAACAGCGTGAATTATCTCCAGAAAAGCACAAATAAAATTCATTGTTCGTTTTAGAACATATTTTGTTTCCAGGGAAACGTAAAACGTATGAAATTCATAAATAAACTTACCAGGGTTGCCCACCCCTAAGAGCAAGGGCGCCCCCTAAATATCGATAAGCAAGAGCCTCCCCAAAAATGAGAAATACCCCTCAAAACACCCCCTCTAAAAACTTCAGTGGCACAGTCTGCGCCATAACCCTCCCCCGGGTGGGCACCTCTAAACTTACAATCTTGGTATTAGTTCATGGAAAAACGGGGACTTGATGAAAAGAACGTGAAATGTGGGAATGACATAGGTTCGGGAGACGTAAAATCGGGGTTTCGCTGCACTTGCATTTTGTTCACTATAAAAATACAAATGAGATATAAAAATTATAGCTTACTTCGTCATCTATATTTTTACAGCAAAAAATGACTGTTTTGTGCCAGCTATGCTGGCAATTTGGGGTGCGCTGCTCACTTTTCCAACTGTACCGTAATTTGGTGTGAGGTCAGACTTCCACAGTGCACACATGCCATAAGGACCCGTTTATAGGGTAGGCAACCATTCACAACATAACACATTCATACAAAGGAAGGACGGGAGAGAGAGAAAGAACATCCATGCCCGAGCCGGGATTTGAACCCGGGACCAACCCATAGCAGGAAAAACATATTAATGAATGGATTTAGTGTTACGTACGGGATATTCCTTAGACATGTACTGTAGAATTTCATATTGTTTTGATTGAGTTTTATGATATGGTAATCTGGGATTGCTCAGCTGAGAGCAACCAAATGTGTTCCGAATATGTCCTACGTTGACTTCAGTTTGTTCAATGAGATCTCGTCGGAGAAATTGTTATGATGTGCAATTTCAGACATTCTGTTTCAGATATTTTTTGAATAGGATGCAGAAATGATAGAAAAAAACCCTTAGTTCAGAATTTCTTTAACTTAGGTAAAGGATTTCTTGTGGGAGATTTGATGCAAACTCCCTTAGAAACAGATTGGTAATGGAAATTTTTTTTCCTTGCATTATTCTCCTAGTTCTTGATTCTCTAATATATTTAGTCCATTTGATTGACTCTAATATTTGACGCTGTTATAGTTTAGTAATCCACCCGCAAATTATTAATGGGGTAAAGCTAGCGTTTTAAAAATTATCAAAGGAAAACAAATGACTGTAATTTTTGTGTGCGAATTCATCAGTTCCGGGTTAGAAATGCTCTACGTGTGTGTGGATGCAGGATCCTATTGTTTGTAAGAATTTACGCACTAACAGAGGTAGGGGTACTTCCTCCCCCTTTTGAAAAATGTTGAGCAATCCTGGTGTTCTTGGTTGGCGAGTGTGTGTTGAAGTCTAATACTCCTAGTTATTATTTTATGTTTTAATATTTATAGCGAAAATGTGGATTAGGAAAATGATTTAGGCTATGCTAATCATTAGCTCAAGGGTCAATTTTGACGAAGCTTCCGACTCGGGGGTTCATTCAGCTCAGTTGTGTTCAATTTGATGGAATTCTGCTTGATTTGAATTTGGCCTTCAATCAAAATAGATAAACACAGCGTTGAACGCTCTTCTATATATAGTTGTGCAACGGTTGAACTGGAGCGGAAACAGTTAACTCGACTGCTTGCACGCTCTTCCAGATCCTACCTTTTACAAAAGGAAGTGTTCTGTTTCCGCTTCCAGTTCATCCGCCACCTCCTCGTGGCACAACTATAATACAACTGTAATGAAATAATTGCAAACAAACATGTTAGAAGTTTAAAAGTCAACTTAAATTGAGGGGAGAAACACTAAACTTGGCTCATAACCCAAACCAAAGGCACCCATATAGGGGGGGGGGCAAGGGGGGCTCAAGCCCCCCCTTTGAAATGAGAACTTCCTTGCTTTTGATGTTTTTTTATTCCAAAAATGTATAAAAATTTCTTTTCCACCCATTAATGAATAAGTTATTGAAAATATCAAATTTTAATATCTGTAATCTGTACTGAAATCGGTTTCCATGGGGAAAATATTCTGCTAAACCACAGGAAAATTTTTTGACCTCCCCCCCCCTAAAATTTTGCATGTGGGCACCTTTGACCCAAACCAATCTTGAACGAAAAATGTTTGAAAGATATGATACTGACAGAAATATTTTAAAGTTCAGGCTCCTAGAATGAAACCGATAGTAGAACCTTTTGACAGCTGTCCGCTAAATGATCATTGATTCTACATGGGTACCCACCTAGGGAGAGTCATGGCGCAGACTGCGGCATTGGAATTTTTAAGGGGGAGGGGTTATTTTGAGGGGTATTCAAATTATTTTAGGGGGTCTCTTGCTTTTGGGAGGGAGGGTAGCAAAATTTAGGGGATGCGCCCTTGCCCATAGGGGGAGGGGGCACCCCTGGATTCTACCAGGAACTTCTCAGGAATCCAAATAAAATGGATATTTAGCAGATATTTTCTCCAGATATTTTTCATGGGCAAACGTTAGAACCAACCCTTCAAAAGAAAAGTAGCGATCTTTTTTAGTTCAGAATTTTAGTATTCAGAATTATTGAAAGCGAAAAAAGAGCATAAAAGTGAAATTCTCTATGCCCTAACACCAATAATTGTCATAAATTAGTCAGAACAACTAAAATAATGTTAGAAATAAATAAATACTTAAGTACGGAATAGTATATGATGCACAACAACGTTTTGATGCACAAAATTAGCAGAATACTACATACACATGTTTCGAGGCTTCATGGAACCTCTTTTTCATTGCAAATTGTGAGCTTTTGGATGAACATGCCAACGTAACGAATAATAATTATAACTAGCTGCGTGCCTGGCATTGCACGGGCTACTTAAAAAATGAGAGATGTCCAATTGATGTTTTTGTATTATTCTGGCAGTCTGACATCAGTTTCTATTGCAAAACACCAGTAGAGCATATGTTTGGCAAAAATCTCTTTAATGTTAATCATGGTTATCAATGATACACGTTATGAGTATTTTCGATTAGCACAAAAGATGAAACTATATGCATTCTCAACTATAATCTGCGCTCACGTTATAATGAATTACATGTGATAGACTATATCTGAAATATTTATGTACAATTACAATCAGGTTTTTACATAAAATGACACACTTTTTGGTTGATTACGTGAAACTAAAGCACCAAGACTATAAATACGAATAAGCATTAATTTAATTCCAAGTCATGCAATTCCAATTTAGCTTTAGTTAAAATCCTGAAACAATATTTTTTGTTCAACTGTTTCACTTAAAGAAATCCAAACAATCTTAATTTAACATGTTCATTTAACGATACAAACTGTATTTCAAAAATAGAAACAGGAAGGAAAAAGAGTTATTACAATTCAAAAACTCACCCATGTGTGACCGGAAAAAGTTAAACAAAATAAACATAATTAGTCGCACATCCTAAATGTTCCAAAATATGAGGCCGGTGAATGATAAACTTATACTACAATCAATAAACATAGCTAAAGAAACAACTTTCATGTGGTGAAAAGAGTTAAGAACGTTGAATGTGAAAAATAAAAAAAGGCCAGAATAAAATAAAGGCTGTGTCCGAATAGAGCAACCCATTTTAAACTCATTTAAAATGAAATTCTAGATGGAAACGTTTCAAGATTTCGACAGCAGCCAAAAAATCTCTTTTAAAGCAATTATTAGAATTTTACTTGCTCACGCATATGCAAAATGGCAACAGGCCAATGGCAAAAAATAAAAATTCCTGAATAACGTTAGGTTAATTAACGTTTTAATTAATATCTCCGCTAATTAAAGTCGTACAATTACGAGATTGGTCCTGTTGACCCTGTTGTTTTGTTTGGAAAATTTCGAATTGATCCGTATCTCGTTTCGCAGCGGTTCTCGAGAAGATCGATCTTCAGACAGACGGACGCGAACAGATTTTAATATAGTGGATAATAAAAGCAAATCTACTGGAATACAAAGGGCATTGCCTTTTAGTGCAGGGGGTTCCTTTGTATTTAATGCACCGGGATTTTTTTAAACATGATCTTGTAATACTCTGAGGGGGGGGGAAAGCGCTTGCCTGCAGAAAATTGCAAAAAAAGGGGGGGGGGGATGTCTTTAAAGAGTTATAAGTTCAGCAAAAACCCTGTTACTGGATGTCTTTGCATCCAAAAGTACACTATTTGCATTGAAATAGAGGTTCCCTGAAAGACTATTTTTTTTTTTTTTTTTGACAATGAACATTATTTCTTCAAGTTGACATTTTATTGTTTTTATTTATTTTGGTAAGTGCATTAAATCATTTAAAAAATATTTTTGACAACAGGGGAAAAAGAAACGATATTTTTTTGATATGATATTCATTTTAATGAGCTTGTCAATTTTTATTATTTTTTCGTTTTGAAAACTGCTAAAGAAATTTTATGATGGAAAATAGTGTATTAGCTGCTTTGTTTAAAAGATGCTACTATTGTATTTGTTCGTTTTTTTTTTTTTTTTTTTTTTTTTTTGAGAATATTGATCAGGTACTAGAAAGTAGTATGGGTATATAGGAAAGTAGGCTCGTTTACTTCTAGACGGAACTTCTTGGTAAATTCAAGAAACAATAAAATTCACACAAGAAGATTCTTAATGGTATTTTTAAATACATTTTTTTAACTAAAAAGCTAATTTATTCCTACTGCTTCTTATCAGAAGGAGATCGTAGTTGTGAATACGCGTAATGAGTTATGAGATACTAAATTATGTGGAAATTTTAACACTTTTTAAAAATTCGCTAATAACGGAAAGCTTTTGAAGTTCAAAAAGGAAAAGAAATTTTCCTTAAAGCCTACGATTGAAGCTAATAAAACTGAAATTGGAACATCGAGTTTTGTTGATGTCTAAAACACCCATGACATTAGAAAAGAGAGGGGAAAAAAACCATTTAAATTGCGTTTGTTCTTCATCAACCTTATACCAGTTACCTGTAACACTTTTAAACACAATCGCTTACTACATCAGCTTAACTTTTTTTAAACATTTTCGACTTTACAATAAAAATTGCTTATTGTTTTTTTTTTTGGCCATGAGACTTGAAAGTGCAGTTTCAAATATTTCTTGCTTCTAAGACTTGCAATTGACGACTTATTTATTCATTTTTTAAAAATGTTCAGGCGGTGGAAAAAAAAGAGAATTTATATATCTATATATACAAGGGGAGAGCAAAATAGTTTTATCGCCTTCTCTTTAGAATCGAGTGCAAAAGCACAGCAAATCATGGCCCAGAGCAAGAAATGTTGTGTAAAAAAAAAATAGATCGCCATCTTAATTTGGGATATGTGCCCTTTTGAAGGAAAACCTGAATGTTGAGAATTCAAATTTCACCAAAGCCCTCATGTTTCACCTTCTTATCTTATGGAAGTGCTGCGTACTTGAACCCGAAACTAGTGGATTAAAATTTGAGGACATGTGTTCTTTTGTATCTAAGTCTTTGTATTACAGGTTCATTCAGGCTGCGTTCTTTTGTTCAAAATAAAATGTGTAGAGGACGGTTTTTTACCTTTTGATCAAAAAGTCAAACTTAAAATACCCCCCCCCCCCCCTTAAAAAATATGATTTAAATGAAAATATAATTTTCCTACCTTTCATGATTAAAAATATGATTACCTTCCTTAAAGAAATATGATTTTCCTCGTTTAGACTTCTTGAGTTCAAGTGATTTGTGATTAAGGTCTCCTGAAAAAGTTAGAAAATGTCATGAAATGAGTTTTTCTAAATCTAAAAAGTGTATCTGTTCCCTTTTGATGAATGACTCCTCAATTAAGAGTAAAATTTTGACTGTATAACTGATCGCATACAATTCTGCAGAGATGTAAATGATGATGTTTTAGGCCAAGCAGAGGGTTGGTCACAGGCTTTTAGTGGCCAACGTGGTGAATCTTACCAATACAAATGAGTGTGGAGCACTTTTCGATGAAGTTCAAAAATAAGTTGTAAAAAGTTACATATGCCCTGTAGTAGGTGGTGTTCTCGTCTAAATAGAAAATGAACACATTACTTGTCGTAATTGCATTATTTCTTTTACCAGTTCTAATCCAGTTCGCTTGCATTCTGAAATGTTCTGCAATTTTTCACTTCATACACGTTAAATGAGTGAGAAAAAAAATAAAAAAACAATTGTTCGCTCAATATCTAAAGACGAAAAAAACTAAGTGAAAATATAATCAAAAACTTTCATTCACAGTTTTATTTGCATGTTCCGTTTTGCGGGGGAAAAAATGCATGGAAAATTGAATTTTTACACATACCGGCAATCTAGTACAGTAGACCCTTGTTTTACGCGGGTTTATTTTACGCGGTTTCAATTATACGCTTTTATTTTACGCGGATCAGTTTCGGTTTTACGCGGATGCCGCAATGCAAACAGATAACATTTTTCCCTCTCCCAAAATCTGAACTCCTTAAGATTGCAGATGACGCGTAATCAACTGCATTTTGTCGTGCTAATAATCGAGCTTGGGCCACTGGAGACGATTGGTTCCAGAGCTCTTCCCAGAAGTAAAATTATTCAACTCACACAGTTCAGAACTCACTGGAAGAAAAGCCTTTAGGAGTGACAAAGGAGGCCAAAACCAACTAGGATACCGATGTCGGTGACACACAACCGAGAACGTTCACATTGAAAATGTCGAGTGATTCTTAGACAATGGAAATGATCTTTCTGACTTGTTAGTGAAGGAAGATTCCATCATGGAAATGACGCAAGTATCATGGATGCGTTAATGCTCTGCAAAGAATTATAGAGAAAAATTCTTAATGGCTGCCAAAAGACTCATAGCCAGCTCCTCTTTATAAACAGAACACGAAATTAATTTATGTTTTCTTTGTGCATGTTGTGCATAAAAGTCGATACCAGTACACATTAAACTTATCATACAATTAGTCATCACTAGAATGAAGTATTTTGTTATCTACGGAACCAAACCCCTATTTTAACACTAGTAATTAGGTCTCAATTGACGCGGCATTTCCGTGGAACGTAACCGCCGCGTAAAACGAGGGTCTACTGTCATTCCTTTTCAAAAAGTTCCCATTAAATGTGGGAAGGTACTTGTTAATAAAGAACTATCAGTTAATGACATAAGCAGTTCAATAGTTCATTTTGTTTACGTGTAAAATAGTTTTTTGCATCTCCTTCTTTAAAATAAAGATGTTTGCCAAATGTATGTTGACCACGGTATGAGCAAAGCAGGGTTCGTGATTTTTTACTTAAAAAAAAAATCGGATTTGTTTTTTAAATCTTCAAAAATTCGTTGTTAGTGAGTACTTTACATTTATAAACATAATATATTTCTACAGTAGATGAACCCTTTCAGCTTACTTTTAAAACTAATATAAGTTCTCTTTCTACTTTTATACATTTTAAAGATTTATAAATACGTTATAATCCTCATATAAATAATAGCCGATGATAAGGTAACCCACGACTTTCAACAATGAAACCCGCGCCACGGCATGATGGTTCGAAACTGGTAATGTTCGACATGCAGGGAATTGCTTTATTGTGACAAGGCTGAATTGGATCCAGTGACTTAAGAGGACTTATCAGACAGAAAATTTCTAGCTTTCGGGAGAGAGAGAGAGAAAGCTGTAGCGTTTTCCTTCCCCTCTACGTGGAGCGGCTGACAGGTTTTGGGGGACGTCTTCCCCTCTATGCTGTCGCCGCTCAAAATTTATTGGCAGGGGAAGAGGGTCCGTGTATAGTATTGGATGACCACATACAATTTTTGCGTTGACTCTTTTAGCGCATTTTAGTTTCGACCGAAATCTTCTACACAATCGGTGTTTTGTGCCTAACTTTCCTTTCCTTATGCACTAAAACTCGAAATTTTGTTAATTTTATATTCGTTATTTGTTTTCTAAATTTGATTTATTAAAATGCTTTCACATGCTACTTTTTATGCACAAGAAGGATATGCAGTAGGATCATTAACATTTCGTTTTCCTTCGAAATGCAGCATTATCAATCTGCAAATCAAAAGCATTTGCAGGATTGATAAAACAAATTATGGATCACGTTGCGATTCGAATTTGCCGCTCTTGTTCATCAAATATTACCGCATCATTACCGCCAACACCAGGCAAATGGGCGCGAAATTCCTGCAGTCTGGCTGAACTCACCAAAATGAAACAATTATTCAAAATTTGAGGAATGTGCCAAAACAAGGCCCCCACCCCCCTCCCAATTTTAAAGAAACGACTTAGACTTAAAATGATATTTTCGAATAAAAGCAAAACTGTTACTTTTGAAAACAGTTATATTCCAGTATTATTTTAATATTTTGCAATCTATATTCTGTAGCATTTGATCTATTTCAGCCTCTGCTTCACATTTTAAAAGTCGATTATGAAATTTACGTTTAAGAACTTCATTGGCCGCTGCGACACCATCATTAACTTTCTAACCAGAAGTCAGTAAATTTAATAATCAATTAAATTTATCCTGATT
Organism: Uloborus diversus; assembly: GCF_026930045.1. NCBI lineage: Eukaryota > Metazoa > Arthropoda > Arachnida > Araneae > Uloboridae > Uloborus > Uloborus diversus. The sequence goes on from NW_026558741.1 coordinate 34,068, forward strand.
TAATTAAACACACTGGTATGATAAATTATAATTCATTTGTAGAAACGTGAATCGAAATAAAAGTAACGGAAAAAGAATGATTGTGAAAAGTTTTCCGCATTAATTTCCATATTTGTCAAGCTGTATGGGAATGACAGAATCCTTACCCCCCCCCCCCCCCCCCACGCCACTTATCGAATCATCAGGGAACGTATTTTTCAGACTTGAAACATACTGTTTTAATTCATAGGGTAAATTTTAGAATTAGTAAAGCGTTCGAAAAAGAAAATCAAATTTGTTTCTGAAGTTTTTTAATCAAAGATTGCAGTCTTGAATCATTACTTACCTTTTTTTTTTTTTTTTTTTCAATGTCCTTTTTTTCTCTTTTAGAATTTGTGCGTAGTAGTTGATTTATGTATGTTTTTAAAAGCAAGAGTTTTGAATAAATTTCAGGTTTTCTTTTCAGATTTTTTGTTTACGCTAAATGTTTCACGAAAAGAATACTAATGAATCGGAACAGTGTAAAAGTTATACCATAAGAACAGTGGCACCCAACCTGCGGCTCGAGGGGCACATACGATCTGTGAAGTTGATACGTGTGGCCCGTAGTCTTCTTTAAACTCAACAAATCGAAAAGCACGTTTAATGAGAACGTCAAAAATTGAGCTAAATATTCAGAATTGGTTTCTGATAAACTGATGCAATTAAAAAAAGATGCATCAAGTAATGATTACATCAGTTATTGGTTTTTAGTTTTCATTCTTTTTTCCTCGTTTTCACATGTTATTTAAAAAAATGTTGAACATTTTCAAATTTTAGTTATGTTCTGAACCGCGAGAACCATTTTAATATGAGGTGCGACCTCAAGTAGAAAAAGGTTTGGCACCACATAAGAGATTAAAAAATCATCAAAAATATTTTTTATTACAGTATGAAGTATGAGTTTAATAATTTTATTTCTGGAAACACTTCGGAAAACATACGCAAAAAAATGTCCCCTGTAGCCCAAGCTCGCTTATTATAACCCCAGTTTATTACGTTTTATCTGCAATCTTAGAAGTTTGGATTTTGAAAGATTGGAAAGTTTTGTGTATTTGCCATGAAATGAAATTACATACCTTTAATAGCATCCGTTTTATTTCTACCTACATTCGTAGCATAACATGGAAAAACGCAGAACTTCGAGGCTGTTAAGCTACCTCTCTCTAAATGTTAAAATTATGAGCTCAAACTTCACAATAATTATTTTTTACATAGGTAAAACCAAATGGGAGAGTAAAACCAATAAAATAAAAAATAATAAAAAGGCCTATTTTGAACCACGCTCATTTACCATGCTGTTTCGTATAAGCTGAAAACGGACAGGATACAGAAAAATCTTTTGGAGGAAGCACGGAAAATTGAGTCCCTCTCCCCCCGCCTATTCGATGTTTAACAACAGAGTTTTAATGACTTTATTTTTAAATGGTTTTGCGGTCAATGAATCTACTTCTAAATATAGGAATATTATGCACTAATACATTTTGAATGTGGACGGAAAACATCTTCAACGTCTCAAGCCAATTAAATACTAAACCCAATTTAATGTCACCGAGATGCTATACAATGAGCGGTTTTAATTAGGAACATTGAGGGCAATGTTATTAAATAAACCCATCCCTCATTTGAGATTTTATAAATTAATTTATATTTTAACTACAAAATATTATTTGAGTAAGAAAATCATAACTTCATAAAACATAAGTTTTATTGAAGGATTCAGAAACTATTTCTGTGTGAATTTCAAAGCAGTTGCTGATTTGTTTTTAAAGTCATGACACAGTTGAGATAACATATTGATACTACATGCCGTTTCCATTAATAATCATGATTTTTCCAAGAAACTACCATCATGTGATTTCTATCATTTTGCATTTTTTATGAGCTGAAAAAGAAATCTATTATTTGGCAAATAGCTGCCTGGATCAAAATGACTTTTTTAGGTGAACCTACAAATTTTTTCAGAAATGTTAATTATTGATTCCATAAAAGAAGAATTAGTAGACGAATGGCGATAATACGTTCCCTAGAATTCGAAACCAAATGTATTCTGCCACTCTGCCTCTGACTCCAGTATTACTTCTTTAGCAAACAAGAATGCTTTTATTCGAAATATGCTGTGTGTGTTTTGTGTTAATAACCTATATAAAAAATCCAAAAAACAATTCAATTAAAAATAATTAATAAAATAGTTAAATTAATCTATCCCTTTTTTGGGGGGGGGGGGGCTGCCTCACCCCTAAAATCCGCTACTGATCCTAAACTTATGGTTTGCTTTCTGACCCGCCATAACTCTTCTAGGTAAGCACATACATATGTATTTTTTTTTTAATGTTAATTACTAATTCAATGAAAAAAGAAGTAATAGATAAATCGCGATAATATATACCCTTGGGTTTAAAACCATTGAGTTACACATCTTTTTTCGCACTGTCCATAAATTCCAATAATACTCGAAAAGCAAACAAAAGTGATAAGGGTAAGTTCAAATTTTCTTCTAGGTATATTCAAATATTCTTTCCTTTTTATATGATGTAATAATTAAAAATATATATATATATAGTTACATTGTGACAAAATTAATTAAAAATTATTTAATGGGTGAGTTCAATTTATTTTATCCTGTCGAGAGAAGCACGTAAACTCTCAATCCCCCCCCCCCCCCCCCCCAAAGATTTGCAACTGCAAGTTAATCGTGATTTAAATACTTTTAAAGCTTAAATTTTGTGTTTATAAACATAATTTTACAAAAAAAAAAACGCAATTACTTATTAAAAAATAAGCAAAATTGAAATTATTTAAGAGCGTCATTTTTGCCAGGTTTTTTCCTCGCAATTCTCAAGCGAAGGAAAAAAATGCTTCCCAGACAGCTATTTTGGACAGTCGATCTGTGGAGAAGAAACACGCCCACAAGTGGGGTGCTGACCGTTTCCCCAAAAGGCCATAAATCACTTGCGTAGAGGCGAATCTCGTACCTTCGTAAAGGGGGATGGAAATTTTTAGTTTGTGAATTGGAATAGGCTCACCATTTATTTGATTACGGTTGTTCAATTAAAGCTATCGAAAATATTTTAACATCTTTAGAAAGCTGAGATTATACGCTATGCTTCTATTTTTTTAAAAATCCGAATACTCCTCCTGGTTCGTCAAAAATTCACCTTTTCTCAAAGTTCAACTTCAAGTTTGTATAAAAAAATTTTGAATCATTTTAATGAAAAACCGCAAAAATAGAAGCACTCTATAGTCGTCACAGATTAAGTCAAAAAAAGAAAAGTTTGAAAATCTCAATTTCCCGATGAGCTATCGGAAGAATGAGAAGACATTCTGCCCCGTAGGTTAACATAGGGAAGCGAAAACCGGGAATCTGTCTGATGCGGCCTCTTAAATGTTTTACTGGCAAGACTCTCATTTTAGGACAATGAAGAAACGTCAAAATGGCAACAATGACCGATATCTACTCTAGTTAAAAGTAGACCCACTGGATTTAGGGTTAAACTACCAAAATATCACCATGCAGGCAATTGCTGGGTTCAAATATAGAAGCAAATTTTCACCCGTCATACCATGACGGGCGATTTGATGGTGTATAAGAAAAACTGCAGATCTTTATTTGGTTCTGTACTGAATTGAACTGTCATTTTGGAGTAAAAACAGTATTGCAAGAGTAAAATATGTTTCACACACAGGAGGAGGAATCTATTGTAGTTTTGCCTGTTGAAGTTAAACTTGTATAATGCAGTGTAGTAAAATTTAAAGCAACACATTCTAGAAATGCAAAATTAATTTATAAATATAAAATAAACTGAAATTAATTAATCATTTTGTTTAAAAAAAAATCATTTGCTTCAAATCAATTTAATCAATGATTAAAAAAAAACCACTTGATTTAAATCGTGATTTTAATCATGTTTAAATCAAGCTGATTTAAATCAACGAACCCTGGTGCTAAGCTGCCAACTTCTCTAAGAGTGTAGTTGTTAATTTACGGATTAATTCATTAACAGGGTCATTGCGCTTTCTTTTCCTAAAATAAAATGGCTGTGTTTAAAATTATTATTTTTCAACATCATTAACTGTATAGATACCGTACAAAAGTGCATTAAAACACTCCATAATGTTAAGATGTTGTTAATTTGTGCAACTTTTCTATAAGATTCCTTCAGTTCAATAATTCATTGTAAAATTTAGCCAAAAATAGAATACCTTGGTGCTTGTGGCGATTCAATTTTTCCCTCTCCGTCCTCTTTTTCTAACGTCGCTTTTGATAGTTTCAAAATGTGATTTAAGGAGGGAAAAGAGCTTTCGAAATTCTAATCCAGTATACTAACATAACATCCTAGAAACTTAAATCTCCAAATTTTCCAGAGCATGACCGCAAACACTCTCCGTTCCCCCTGCATTTCCAGACAGAAGTGAATTTTCAAGCTTTTAATCTCGAAACATTTCAGAGAGCAACAACCCACTGCTTTAAAATATAACCTAAATTGAGTTCAAAAAAATTTGTCTCAAATTGCAAAAAGAACCTCCTAGCACTTCCCCTCCCTCCCGTTCTCTAATATCACTACAGATAGCCTTAAATTACCTTTTTGAAAAGTTTCACGGTAGAATCCTCAAGCCTTTCCTTTTTGCATACAGATTTGAATAGACTTCAATTTCGAAAAAAATCTCTCGACCTCTTCCGTTTCCTCTATATCTCTCAAACTTACGCCTGAAGGCTCTTCTTTTGGACGTATATTTCGAAACATTTCCGGAGAAAAGGCCTCTAACTTTATTTTCGTGACATTAGGACGCGTCGGAAAATAAAACTTTCATTTGTGTTTTTCATCTAAATCTTCCATTTCGGTTTTTCAACCAGGGTTCATACTCAATTTGGATAAAAAATTTCCATGACTTTTCCATGACTTCATAAAACTTTTCATGACCTTGTTATATGAAGAGAATAGTACCATTTAATGTCAAATTTGCCAAGTTTTGGAAATGGGCATTAGAAAAACTTTTACAAGAGTGCCATAACTCTCACTTACTCGTGATTGAAAATATATCAGTGCACACACTGCAGAAACTGATAAATTATTCTTTTTAGTCTTTATCATATAAATTCAAGTAAAGTAAAAATATAGCGAATGCTGTTTCACTATATGCTGTAAAAAATATAGTGACTTATGTCTAAAATGTCTAATAAATTTTTAATAAATAGGGCAGAATAGTAATGAATAGGACAAAAATTAAATGAGTCATTCCTTAGTTTCCAATAATAAATTTATTTCAAAAAACATTGTCCTTTGGTGTCAATAGTGCATCTAATGACCCATGTAACTTGACAGTATATTCGTTCTTTAAAGTAAAGCCATGTTTTTCAGTAAATTCATTTCTCTTCTAAGTTTCATTTTTCTAAACTAAATATTTCAGCTGGCCACAAGGATCAGTTTTGCGAACTCTATGTTGGGCACCACTTTTTAGAATTCCCTTATTTCTATGTTCTGTTGCCTGACTAAAGTTTTCATTTTCTAAAGCCTTCAACATATTAAGATAAACTGATAAATTTCATAATGATTTCTTTACAAGTAGTAGAAACAAACTCGGGTGCAATTGAATTGAGGGGGCGTAGCAAAATAAAGAACGTGCAACTCCACTACTACAGAGTATAAAATATGAGAAGTGTCAAAAATAATGGTGAATTCAAAATTAGTGATGCCCCGGTAGTAACATCACATTGCAAAAAAGGCGAGCGGATGCTACAGAATCAGATGAAATTGGATTCCAAACACTGATTTGTTTTTGGGATTGTTCAATTTATATGCAATATTACTAAATCACTCAACATTTCTAGAGCTCTTTTAGCTATTGTTACTTTCTTACTTGCCAAGACATATTTCCATGACTTTAAATAAAATTCCATGACTTTTAATGAAAATATTAATTTTCCACGAATTTTCCAGGTCTGAAATTTGTTTATTATTTTTCCATGAGTTTCCAGGATTTCCATGACCCGTACGAACCCTGTCAACTCAATTGAGTTTTTCAAATAAAACTTCCGTTTGAGTTTTGTACGTCAAAAGATTTCCAGGGAGAACTTCCGTCATTTTCTGAATCCCTCAAAGACAGTCAAAATATTCCGGTTGCACGACTTCAACGTTGAAACATTTTCAAAGAAAGCCTCTAAGCCTTTGCCACTCTAAAACCTACAAAATATGACCTAAAATTGTATTTTTTTCAGACTTCAATGTTGAAAATTACAGAGAGAGTCTGCGAACCATCATTCCTGTAACGTAATGAATGATAGCCTAAAATTAGGGTTCTCGATGCCTAAAATTTCCGGAGGAGAGACGTGTAGGCCGTGCTCTTAATGTTACCAACTTACTCTAAAATTGCTTCTTAAAGACTTCAATTATGAAAATTTTCTAAAATAGACCTCCTAAGCCGCCTGCCTGAAATAATGACACCAAAAATAGCCTACAACTGTGTTGCTCAAAGTTCAATATCTCCAGAATTTTCTCTATTCCCTCAACATCATTAATAATAGCTCATAATTGCGTTTTTAAAAATTTTGTTTCGGCAAATTTCTGGGAGGAGCCTCCAACCCAGGGAGGAGCCCCCTCTGGCAAATATTGCCAGAAGTGGATATTAATTCTGAAAACTTTTGGGAACATCAACACTTTTCGTTCAACGCTACCACCAAAATGTGCCTCCTAAAACTGCGTTTTTGACATCAATTTTGACTTATGAGACACTATTTTTCCCAGGAGGATACTTGACTCCCTTCTCGCATTCTCTTCTCCTAATGACACGCTGTTTAAACTGGAGTGAAAAACTATGGAGCTATACCTCGTATTCCCTTTCTGATGTACTAAAAATCTTATCGCTTACCAATGTGAAGATGTAATCGGTTCTATAGAGTCTTTTCGCCTGCTGCTCTATTTTGGAATGACTGTGAACGGTATTTGCTAACAATTCCACGTGACGTTCCGGCTACGGGGTCGCAATTAGTAGCTTCCTATGCAAGCTATGTTTCCAAACTAAGTTTGTTTGTTTTTTAGTTAACTATATAAGTCTCATATGTAAAAAAAACCTAGATAAATATTTTTAATAATTAAAGTCCTAACTTTTTTGTAGGGAAGGGAACGGTATCATTTCTTATAGAGAAAAGTTCATTTTGCTTAGACAGGGGTGCCTGTACACTAAGAGTGGCACTCCCCTCAAAATTGATGGAGCACCCCCTCCTCCCAAGAATGAGAGTTCTCGCAACCGTGGAGGAAAAGACCGCCTAAAACACTCCCTCCAAAAATATCAGTGGCGGAGTAATATAAAAATATCATATAAAATTCTGATATAGATATATAATATAATAACTGAAAATCTAGTGCCATGAGCCCCCATTTATGTTGACCGTTACCCCCCCCCCCCCCTAGTTCAATTTATAGATCCGTTACTACATGTTAACTACGATTAAAGTCGTAGCTCTACACACACAACATTCTAAAGAGGAAAATTTTTTTTTAAGACCGCTATTGTCTATTTAAATAAACATATTTGAACATTAGAACACTTTTTTTTGATCATTAGTATTTGTGGGAAAAAAGGCATTGTCTTATTTTTTTGTGTGTTAAAACTTCTCTAATTCATGGAGGTCTCATGGATGCTTGAACTTTACTTTCAAGCTGAGACGTTTATTTGAGGAAAACTAACTTTCACGTTACACAGGCCCAATACTGCTACTTTATTTGAGTTTTGCAGAATATTCGACTCAACGGCTTAAAATAACCAGTTTCTGCAGAATCGCCTAGTTTCGCGATCTTTATTTTTCGCAAAAATAAAGTTATGTGTGATTCCAGAATTGGAAATTGCTCGAATTTCATATGAGCAGAGCCGAAAGCAAAAATACTTACTTATACAGTATACCCCTGCTCACCAGGAAACCACACAAACAGTGTAATAATGAAGATCAAAATAGGTAGCAATCGAAGCAGAATATTTAGAAATTTTTGGCGCAGAAATTATTTTTTCTTGTGCCCCCGTTACCGAGATATTAGATAGTAAATCTGCCGAAATTTTAAATCATGGCGAAAATGGAAGGCACCAGGACATCTATCTGCAAAACATGTGAAAGCTGTCTTCCATTACTCGCCGCAATTTGCCAAACTTGGCGACTTATCTTAAAACTTTGACAGCCTTTAAAACCTCATGTTTCGATAACGGGAACTCAGGGCAAATAATTTTTGCGTCAAAAAACATGTTTTACTAGAAACTTTTTATTGCAACTTATTTCAATTTATTTTCGGTATCACATTATCGTATGTTTTTCTGGTTAGAATCATACAACGACTTCACGAAATTGCCTGGAAATTGTTATTGGAAAATTTTTAATGGTTTTCCAAAATTTCTGTAGTAAACTCCCGATTATCCACATCGAGTGGCACAAGTGCCACGGATAATAAAAACCGTGGATAAACCGCAAAAAGGTTAAAATGAGGGACTAATGAGAGAAAAAGTGTTGTTCCTCAGAAACTTGGCTATATAGATGTATAATACTTCCTACAAACAGTAAAAATATTACAGTAAAAATGCTTTATATTTTTACCCAACCTTAACACCAATAAAAAACAAGTGTATGTACGATTAAGAAAGAGCAATAAATAGATAAAACAAACAACTGAGTTTGCATTTACAATTTTTCGAAAAAAAAAATCAGTTATTGGTGTTTCACTTTTTTCTATGAAAGTACATGTTCCTGATTGTTAAATGACTTGCGGATTATCCGCTCGCGGATAATCGGGAGTTTACTGTATTTACCAAATAATAAATGACGGTTTCTCTCTTGCTACTGAAAAGTGCTAAAAAAAGTTGCTTCTTCAGATTAAGGTTCAGCAGAGGCATTAAAATGAAAAAAGCTTTTCGAAAATTAAACTGGTTTAACTCACTGGTGTGATAATCGTGTGGTTCAGCCATACAGTTTAGGTTACTGAGAAGGGATTAAATGGAGGGAGTGAAGCACAAATCCCAAGTCACGTGATAGATTCTAAAGCGAAGCATTGGAAGAACTCTGGTTTCTTCCGCTAGTTTCACGCAAAGGAGTCATTGTTGTAGAGTCACGTGACTTGGGGCCTTTGCCTCAGCTTTTGCTAAGCTAACGCTGAGGCTTGAACTTGCTACCTCCATTTATTAATTCCTGCTCTAAGGTGTTGCACCTTAGTATGAATCAAGGAGCTGATCACAATCGGTGGGATTAAACTCTTGATTCTTATAAGAAACCTTGAGCATAAAAATTTCAGATAAAATATTTTCCCTCATTCTCATAAATTAAATTCCCCCTCTTTCTTAAAAAAATCACTTTTTGAAGTCCCAGAATGCATTTGTAAGTATTTTAAGGGGTATGATTTTGAATTGGATGATCAAATTTGAAAGACATTAAAAAAAAAAAAGTTGTCTGATCATTTTCAAACTCTGATCATCGGTTTACATTTCAATCCGTTTCCACTATATTTCAAATCATTAGAGCAAGGTGTTTATAGAAAAATACCCCTCTTACGTTTGTGGCTGGAAAGTTTTAAATTTGCATTTAATAAACGTGAATCAAGTTTTAAAATGAAAGCTTTAATAATATTAAAATTTTGATAACATTAAAATAAGAACTTTTAACATTAATAAATATTTGAAGATTATCTGAGAAATCTTTTCCTGCAGGTTAAATACTTTTGTGTAGTTAAATTTTTTTCATTTCCTGTATTTTGTTGTTGTTAATGTCTTGTAAAATTTTAAAAGCTCTAATAGCTTAAAAGCATATTTGAATATTTGTAATGAGACTGCTTTTATTCTTGCTATTCTCCAACATAAACAGTTCTGCATTAAGTCAAACAGATTGTTTGTAGCTTTTGTGAGAGACTAGTTGTGTGATGTATTCGTGTCAAGCGTCCAAAAAAAAAAAAAAAATCCAGCTAAAAAAAAAGAATTCAAAAAAAAAAAAAAGAAAGAAATGAAATATTGAAAAAGAAAAATAAATAAATAAATAAAAAATATTTTAAAAGAAAGACAAAAAAAAAAAAAAGAAATATTGAAAAAGAAAAAAAAATAAAATAAATAAAAAAAAAGACAAAAATAAAAAAAGAAATGAAATATTGAAAAAAAAAAAAAAAAGAGAAAAAAAAAAAAAAAGGCTGGCAGTAAATGGCGCTTGACAAGAAGTATTTTTTGCGTTCTCCTTTTTTTGCCCATAAAAGGATAATTTTTGGAGTTGTATTAAACAATGTTTAGATAAATCTGCTTTTCAACATGTAAAGGAAAAAAACTTGATAGATATTGTCGTGCATGAAGTAAAATGATATATTTTGAAATACCTGCAGGAATCGGTTCTTGGAAGTAGGCAAGGTGGCGACAGTCGGCAATCATTTCTATTTTTAAGGTGGTCCGGGACACAGATCGTCAAATTTTGCGGTTTTTTTATCATTTAAAAACTGCTCGGTTTTTTCTGCTTAAAAGACGTTTGAGTCTTGATTCTATCTTAATTAGAACGAAAGATGTAATTATTTTTGTTGCATGCATTTAGCTAAATATTCTATTTAACTTTAAAACGTTGAACGCGTTTTTCTCAATGATGCAAATTTTCCTGATTTTTTGCGTTCAAATTCTTATAAGGCAAGAACTGATAAAGTAATGAAATTTGGAGCAAATTTTTTTCAAACAAGTTAATTTTTATTCGGCAAATTTGAAAAAAAAAGTTTTTGCAGGAAAAAAAAATCGAAATATTTCTTTACATATTTTCTACTTTTTATTGAATTAATATTTTTAAATCGCCGAATTAAAATTAAAGCTTAGATATTTGTGCATAATTTTGAAAAAAAAAATGAAGATTGACATAGAATATTTTGAATTTTAGCGATTTAAAGCAATTCTACGTTTTTTCAAAAACAAATTAAATTTAAATAAAATGTTTTGATTTTGCCTATTAAATAGATGGTGAATCAGTGCAAAAGAATTTCGAAACTCTCAATTGTTTATATATATATTTTTTCAAAATGTGTCCCGGACCTCCTTTAAAACAAAAAGCTTTGCTTCCTTTATTTTATAAATACTGTGACAAAAATTAAAGAATATAAACCATGTAATATTTATGTGACTAGTTTAAACACATGTATTTATTTGAAAGATATTTTAACAATTTAACTATTTAATTTTGACTGTTTTTTTACTGTGTAAGCTGTAAAATCATAGAGAACGATGTTTCGTCAGTTCAAAGACGCCATAGACGTTCGCCAGTTCCCTCCTCCCCAATGTGCTGAATAGACCGGAAGAAAAAAACTGTCGAATATATTACGTCGAAACTTTTGAAGTTTGTGTGATGTGGAAAAATATCAAATGACTGAAACTCCTGCAAGACACTAATAGTTGAAGGTGAGATTGAGTATTGCTTTAGACGCGTAAAAGACGATGCAATTTTAAAATGGCGAAAGACAGTAGTTATTGGTGGTGGAAATATCGATGAAACGTCCATGAATCAATGTTGAAAATTATAAAAAGAGTCCACAAAATAAATTTAAAAAAAAAGTGCAAACAAGCTTTAAAATAATCTGAGAAAAACAAACTTGTCAGATGCAATGGAGTAGAAAAAGCTTTTTCGTTTAAGAGAGATTGCACAGGATTTGTTTGGATCCGACAATTGTTTTGCAGAAGAAACAAATGGGAAAGAAACTTTTTGAAGGACGAGTACCTGCCTAGTAAAAAAGGCATTGGAATCGGAGCCCGACGCGTCCAAATACCCATGAAGAATGTGGTCGTTAAATCTGTGAAGGTCCTGTGGCCAGTTGCTAGCAGTTACCATGATTGCAGCCTTGCTGGAGATTTCCTGCCTCCCCTCTAAAACTACACAATTGAAGAGGCTGTCCATCGTTCGAGGCCGAAGTCGGACTCCTGCCCGGTTGGGGGCCTCGCTTCCCCAGGAGCCGTTTACCTTGAATCCATACACGCTACACGAATGGAGCTTCGGTGTCCCAAGTGGCATTTGATAAACTTTACATAACCTGATGACATTGAATAACATATTAAGGTTATGTATCTACTTAGCAGAGTAAACTGTTAACTATAAATGCGAAGAGACGAAGATATATTATAAGCGAAACTTGATTCCAACTTACTAGATGATCGCCATTGTAAAGCTTCAAAAGTGCTTAGTGTTGCCAAACAATAATAAAGTAATATATAGAAACAATAATACAAGCTTTAACAGCATTAACTCCGTCACATTTGACGAAGATGACACTTTTCAGCGAGTGCAATGGCGGCGATGTCAGCAGGAAGTTCACTCCTCCTCCATAGACCCTCTTTGACTTTTGAGAGGAAAGAAGCAAATGATTTTGCGAAGTATCAGTTGAAGTTGGATGTCCACGTTCAAAAGAAGCTGCGGTCAACTTCAGCTTGCGCTCATGAGAGTCGGAGAACGTGCTTCTTCGAGTGACTTTAGAGAGAATAGTTGGTAACGAAAAACTTTCCGAATTCCATTCCAGAATTGCTCCTCTGCAAATATGTAGTCCCTTAGGAGCGTCATCGAAAACGGTATATTTTGCGCCTCTCAAAAAGAAAAATACGCAGAAAGAAAATAAGTCATTCTCGAGTCCATTGAATATATTTATGTGTAAAAGACCATATCTCTGTATTAAGAAAAAAAAAATAAAAGACCCCAATGCTGTGTCATGTAGACTGTGTCATCTGGTGAAAAGGGACTATTTTTGACACAACTGAACAATATCTTCCAAAAGTGTGACAGAGAAGCCGTCGAGATAATATACTTCACAAATAGTTTGTTTGATAGTTATTGTTGACGACTCTACGTAAAAAAAAAAGTCCGTCCCGTTCTGACTTCATGACTACATCAACACAAATTACCAAGAAGCCTTTTTTCTGCAAATTGTCGGAACAGTTTAAAAGGATCAATCAGATTGTTAGTTTTGTAGAGTAAAAGCGATGAATATCTTTGGACTTGAATTTTTAAAATGCTTTCGCTCCCACGTGCATAGTTATCTAGTATTTCTTTTTCAAAGTGTAATAATTGTTATGATTATCAAATATTTTTCTGTGTTTATCTAAAGTTAAAAAAAAAAAATCATTTTGATGGCATTGTCGTTAGGAAGATCTATGGGTCCATTTCGGCTCTCATTGGACGTTTAGTTTTGACACTAGTATTTCGCCCAGTAAAGACGATCAAAGTTAATCATTGATAAAAATCATGAACGTTCATTTAAATTATTTTTCAGAGTGTATTAGTCCTTTTTATTTTGAATAATATGGGAACCAAAATGGCCCTTTTCAGCCGTTGTGATGTATGAAATGTTGTGATCTTCCTGGCGCCAATGTGTTTATTTAAAATGCTTGCTGATTGTCTCACTCAAGCCTAATAGATAATTAGAAATTATTTTAAATGTAATAGAAAGTTCATGAAGTTCATTTTCCAGAAACTGGAAAATTATAAAAATGCTTTAAAATACTTAAGATTTTTTTTTTTTTTTTCAAAAATAATTCTTAACATTTTGTTTTAGAAAAATTTATTTTCATTCAAAATGATATTGAATATGTATTTTTCCAGCCACAAATACGGTTGAGGTTAGGATAATTTATTTTTCGAATGAGCATTTCCATAGAAATAAATAAAAATATTCATACTAAAAGTTTAAAAAAATCTGAAGTAGCAGAGTTTTTCAGTACTTTTCAGTTATCACATTTTTGTAAAAGTAATGTGAACTGGTACATACATTCAAAGTTAAAATAACAGGATGGATAATTTGATTTTTAAAACTCACATTCCAGATGTTTTTAAGAAGCTAAAACTGCAGTGAAGAGTGTAATGTGAAAGTTGGAACGCTGTTTTCTTGAATAAATGTACGGAATAATTGACTTCCAAGTTTAAAACTTGGAAGATTTCTAAAGTTGTCAAAAAAAGCTTCAACAAAAAAAGTAATTCAATGTATTTTCTCACACAAAATATCGAGGAAAACCTTTGATTTATAAAAAGTATTTATCGAACCTGCGAGGTACATGTGCGTAAGTATATAGTAAGTATTAGTTTACTGATTCTGAGTGATTATGCTATACAAGTGAAAGTAACACTTCCTGCTGGTGTTATCGTAAATATTTAGTTTTTAAAAGTAGAACGATTGTCAAATTTAGAGTTCGTTTCCAGATGAAGCTCATAGATTCCCAGAACTGCTATTTATTGGCCAGTGTCGGAAATTGGTGCCAAAGGCGTACAAAATGAATGCTAAGCGGAGGGAAGGGGGTGCCCTGAATTGTGAATATTAATAAGATCAAGAACTTTTTGACTACAGAAGATGGTCTTTCAGGGGCGGACTGGCTGACTTTGACTCGGTCGGCAAAAACATATTTTGGCCCCCCTCTGTAAATGAAAAAAATTAAATTAAACAGCGCCTGATCTTGATTCTTCCAAGGTCGAGCAAAGACATTAAACTGTCGCTCGTTCCCATTTTCCATTAAATTTCCAAATCAAGTGTTAAAAGTTCAAAAAAAGAAAAAAAATGTAAAATACGGTTATCACTGGCTTTTTTATGTGCCTTGAAAGAAGGATACTAATGGTTAAATCTGAAAAGGCGCACATCTTTAGGCTTCTACGCTGACAACATAGGAAGGACCCTAGAAAAGAGGGGCATCAGGGAAATTCCCTCTGAAAATTTTCGGAATTGGTGGCTCAAATTGTCTTAAGGAGAAAAGAATCGAGAGAAGGGGTCCTAGTTCCCCTTTTCAAGCGATATTTTCGAAATTGATGTCAACCCCCCCCCCCCCCCTCCACTTTAGACAATTTTTGGTAACGTTAGAGAAGGGGGAATCCACTATATATTTTTTAAAAAATTGATGTCCATTTTACTGTCTACCTCTGGCAAGTGGAGCTCCGCTGCCCGACCGAACGAACGATTCCATTAGTTGAAATACGCGGTGGGGGAAAAAACGGCTTAAAAATTTGCGGGTTTGGATTGCAATGTTAGTGCACATTTGGCGAACAATATAATTCAGGTAAGAAGTAGCAAACAGTACAGGATTTTCTCACCAACAAATGGGTTGCAATGGTAGCCCAACTTTGCTCCTAACAATTCCTCCTCTTACTGGTTGCTCTCCATTGAAAGAAATGGATTTTGCTCACAAGTCCAGAGCTCAGCTTCTCTAAGATGGACAGTAGTCTTATCTTTGTTTACAACAGAATTTCGGGGGCTCTTAACGGAAATCCTACCAATTGTGAAATTTTAGAAATTCAATTTCAGGTTATCCTTGGTAAAATTAATAGAACAGTGAAGTATTGAGGGTTCTCCAAGAAAACGTTTAAACATTGAATAATAAGAAAATAGCAACACTCCCTTGGGTCACGTGAGAGAGAGGAGGCTCAGTGGAGTCATTTCAAACTGAAGTCCACTACAATTTTAAACTACATTTCGTGACGGTGGGGATCCGGAGACTCTCCTTCGGAATTTTTTGGACATTAAAATTTTAAAACCATAATCTTATAACCTGTTTAAAAACGGTAAAAGGAAAGGGGGCAGATTTTCCAAATGTTTCCCCCCGAGATTTTTTAGGAAGGCGGCGCGACCTTCCGCTTGTAAGCCAAACTTTGACAACTCAACTTAACCAATCCTCCTTGCCCCTTAGAAGTTTTAACAAAATTTCACAAAATCAAGCTTTTTAAAATTCGAAAGGTAAAAATTCGCATACGCCAGTCCTTGTAACGCCCCCCTCCCCTTTCGTTGCAATCACTTATCTACTAGAATCTGATTAGAATATATCTCTGAATGTTTTAGCATTATTTTTAAAACTAAACATTTAAAAGCTTTTAATTATCGAAAAAGAAATAATAATTGTCAAAAATGCTTAGACTTAGTATGTACTCAGTGTATACAAAAAGTAAAAAGAAAACTTTGTGTCAAATCTTCTATCAAAAAGTGCCCTTTAATTTACTTAGTGTCTTTTTGTCTGAAAGCGCACTAACTCATTTTTTAGGACTGGGAATACACTATTTCGATTTGGACTTTTTTTTTCTGAAACTGAAAACAATTTTAGGCTTATAGTACAGATAAATGGTTATGGTGCACTCCCATCGAAATCTCCATTTGTAAAATTTTTAGTTATCTTTAGTGGTTAAGGGGAATGGCGAAGGTTCGAAGACTTTGTCTGGAAATTTTTTGATATTTAAGTCCAAAAAACACAATTGTAGACTATTTGTGGTAAATTTAGAAGAAAGATTTGACGATACAAAAGGTAGAGGCAGTCAAACTTCTCCGAAATTTCTCGAATTTGACGTCTTGAAAACTGAACTTTAGGCTTCGTTTGGAAACGATTGGGGAGAAATTAGCAGTGAAAGGTTGAGGGTTCCCACCCGAAATCTTTCTCGAATTTAAGTCAATTTCTAGTCTTTTAGGAAAAAGGGTTCGGTGGTGTTGTCACAAATTTATAAGAGCGAAGTTATAATGAGCTATCTTTGGTGATGTTAGTGGAAAGGGGGGCGTTCAGAGGATGGTTTCCTGGATTTAAAAAAAAAGGAAAAAAATAAGAATGCAATTAGGGGCTTAGGGAAAGGATTCTGGCTCTTTTCTTGGAAATTTTTCGATATTGAGGCATCAACGAAATGAAGAGGAAGTGATGCGTCTCTTATTGAACTTTAATCCTTAGATTTAAAAAGAGACAACACTGCTTTATGTAAAAGGAAATTTTTTATTTTAATTCTTAAGAGACACACGCTCCTTTATTCTCTTGGCTTTTTACAAAATCGATTCCTGCTTCGTTAAGAGGTCACCGAGAAAGAGCACAGTGCTTATCTTAATCCTTTGCAGTTCTATTCCAACAGCACTAAAGCTATTATGTGTTTTTGAAAGTCTAGTTACCGTTCCACCTAAAGCAGTATATTTCTTTTTAACCTGTGTAGAAAAGCATTATATCGCAGTAATAATAGTGTTCATTCATTAAAAAATATCTACAAGCAACGATAAAATTTAAAATTTTAAAAAACCCCGACTGAGTTGCAACTGTAGAATCAAGAGGGAAAATTAAAAATCCTTTGAAAAGCTTAATTTTTAAAAATAAAGAACAAGTATTTTATTTGTTGAAAAATAGAAAATGGCAACAGGTAAAAATTTTAAATCATTACTTTTAATTTCCTTGTATGCCAACAATGAATTCAATTACCAGTCGCGTGAATAAAGGCTTAGCCTTTAATAAAATCTGCTTTAAAAAACGTTATAATTCGAGTTCTATGCAACATGGAAGATCCAAACACATTCTATCAGACGCGAAAAAAATTATCTTAAGTTTGGTTTAAATTTTAAAATGCTTAACTATGTTTTCTCTGCAAAAATCGCGGAAAACCTTTTTAGAGGTTTTTAATTAATATCTTCGTTAATTAATGTCATCCAAAGATGCAACCTAGCTGAGAACACTCTATCAACTCTTTAGAAAAATTTTTTTTCAAAATCGGTCTATCCGTTTAGGCGCTAGAGTGCCCCAGACAGATACACAGACACGTCAAACTTATAGCCCCCTTCCTTTGTATGTCAGGAGTTAAAAATAGCTCATTTTCTGAAACTTAATATCTAACAACAATTTTCTGAATTATATTTTATTGACTCGTTTCGTATGCCCACCTTTTTTGAATGAGCTGATAATATTATTTCATTTGTGATGAAGAAAGATAGCAGAAAACAACTTTCAATGCCGTTACGGCTGCTTCCTTGGTTAAATCGACTTCACGTTTAGCATATTGAACTGAATATCAGTTGGTGAACGCGTTAAAAGGGTTACATTGATGAATTTTGCTTTTCATTTTTGTTTGTATAAACGGTCGAAGTTGGCAGCTGTGCATTTTTGTGGCTGTAAGGACTGGCGATGTTACTGGAACCTGCTAATTCAATTTTAAAGTTTAAGAGACCTTCCTCGATTATCAAATCGATCGAGAAATACTATACTGCCCGAGTGATTGACATCTCGAGAATTTGAGAAACAATATCTGGAGAAGTTTACAAACCGAGAACTCAGGAAGTGATAATCGAGAATTCGAGCACTCCATCGCTCGAGAGCTCGGAAAGTGATAATCGAGAACTCGTGGTAATCGAGTTCTAGAATAATCGCGAATAATCGAGTATGAGAACGTGATTATGCCCAACACTAGTACTGAATAAAACTAATACATAAATATTACAGTAGATAAAAAATACTGCTTCAGAATACACCTTGAAATTTAATCAGAATACCAGATAAGCTGCGGTGTTTACAATGTCAGTTTTATATGACGCTAATATGCATCTTGGCGTACCAGCGAAACAAGAAATAGTTCAATAAATTCGAGTTAAAACATTCCCGGCTCTGAGCTCATTACCTTTATAAAGCATAGGTTTTCATCCTCGAGGATTCCTTAAAAAAAAAAAAGAAAAAAAAAAACCTACCATAAGGAAATGAACGCAAAATAGATGAATATTGCAATGGAGAAAAGACTAACCAAGTTTTAAACAGAATTTGTGTTTTATTTGAAGTTTTTTATCCATTTCATAAATTCAAACGATCGCACTGATTTTCCTTTCAATATAATTCCCCCTTGAATATTTTCAAAGTAATCCAAGATCTTTTCGACTGCTGTGTTCATTAAAATCTATTAGCGCTGCTTAAAAGTTCTGAACTCAAACCTCAAGCGTTTATAACTTCTGTTTT
This sequence comes from Uloborus diversus, assembly GCF_026930045.1. Classification (NCBI taxonomy): domain Eukaryota; kingdom Metazoa; phylum Arthropoda; class Arachnida; order Araneae; family Uloboridae; genus Uloborus; species Uloborus diversus. Next base: position 52,767 of record NW_026558741.1, read on the forward strand.
GGATGTTACGATTTAAATTTCCAAGAGTTCATATGAATCACCTTAGTTGTCAGTGTTCGAACGTTTCAGAATGCACTCGCCGTGGTGAAGAACAAAACGTCGATTTAAAAGGTCATTGAGCACCCTCTTAAAATTTGAGTAAGGAGCTAAAACTTTTGCAGTATCATACTATTAGCAAGTCTTAAAAAAAAAAGGGGGGGGGGGAAGGGTCCTGGACTCTAGCTGAAAAAAAAATTTTTTTTTGATCCAACCTAAACTACATGCCACCAGACAGTACAGTTATCACATCCTGAGACTGCAGTTTCGTTCTTATTAGAACTCCTCAGTCAGGAACAGTGAATAACCGAGCTGGAGTCGGATGTCATCTCATTGCAGCTGAGAGTGCCGACAAACGTGTAGATAAACTGAATTTACGCAGTATAGTGCGGTTCGACTCGTGAATTGAAAGCAAAGTTTGAGTATTGTGAGCAGTAAGCTACCGCCCCTAGGTCAGAGCTAAGGCAGAACTACACGCAATATACCTTCTTGCTCTTCTGCATACTTGCGTGAATAAACCCTCTCCCACGTGGACTCTGGTTTTTCTTACAATAACATTTTTTTGCATTCTGCATTAAGTTCAACTTTTCAAGAACTTAACTCCTTCCATTGCTTTCTGTAGTTACCATCTCAACCGGTATTGTTGAGACATATATACTTTTTTAAAAATATTTTCGATGCCACAAAAATAGGTAGGGGAATGTGGGGCTATGTGAAATAGTTAAGATAACTTTTTTCAAAATGAATATGTTGAAAATTTGTCCTGAAAATGACGGTACATAAGAAAAAAATAATATATCATCTTATATAATTAAAACCTGAGCGTACGTACCTATCTATGCAACTATGTACAGTCGGACCTCCATATATCGAAGTAGCAAATTACCGGAAAAAAATTCGATATATAGAAATTTCGATATATAGAAACAATCTGTTTTTATCACAAAAATCTCCTAAAACATTATAATTAAAGCTAATTTTCTTGTATGAAACCCAATTTATAATTTATACGAGCATCGGATTAAACGAAAGTTAAAAATTAAAAAATTAACAGAAATTACATTTTTGCGCTTTCATACATCTTCATTCTTCGGCAATTCAACTTGATGCACAACATAAGGGGGATTTTCGTTTTGACAATGTAATCCAGAGAAGAGTAAAAAATCATTTTACCTAACTTGAATGATTTTTACTGAAGCTAAAAAAAACTAGGAATGATAATCAACAGAGAAAAGGGATTACTTGAAACTGATTTTACAGTGCTACTGATTAAAACTAAGATTTGAAATACACTTGGGGTAGTTTAAGAACTCCAGAACGAAACAACGACCTAGCTACACACCCCTCAACCCCAGATTCCTTTTGAATTTCATAGCAATCTTTAGTAAACATAATTTTCTCCCCTAACCTTCATTTTTCATGAGACAAACAGTCTAAAGTGGGAAAAAAATCTACGAATGTCTCGAGAAAAATTTCGATACATAGAGATTTTTTCGATATATAGAAACAAATTTTCTATGTAATGAACATGGAAATGTGCTGGGATTTCGATATATAGAAAATTTCGATATGTGGAAGATCGATATATGGAGGTCCGACTGTATGTCCAATCTTCTTCTCCCGAACGACAGTAAACTGACCATCGAACCCAGGTATCGATGGATTCGTCATCTTCTCGACTTTTAGTTTGACTATTTAACATAATCCTCCGATAATAATTAGCGAAGATATCAATTAAAACTATTCATTATGACACTTGGATTTCGACATAAAATCCTTATTTTTCAAAGGCTTTGCTTCATTCAAATTATTATTCAGTGCTTTATCTCGACTTTCCGTAATGATTATTGAAATTTATAGCGTGAAGAAAATCGTTGAGACGCGAAAGATGTGTTTTCATTTTTTTTTCTCGAATATTGACAAGTAAAATTCAAGTAAACTTTCGTTTTAAAGGATTTTCCTGTAATTGGGGGATTTAAAATGTTTACTATTTGGTTATTTTTCCGCAATCTGCCGCAAATTTTACTGTTTTTTTTTTTTTTTTGTTTTTTTGTTTTGTTTTTGTTCAAGCCTGACTGTTGAACACGCGTCACTCTTGACATAACTTTTATTTTCGAGGAAGACCGTGCAAAGCCGGGCGACGCAGCTAGTTTTATAATATTACTTGCATTGAAACAGTATTTTTTATTTTTGACAGTAAAATTGTATTTCCAAAAAAAAGTTGAAAATTTTTCGCTTTTTCATGAGCCAAAGTAAAAAATGAAATATTTTCTTAACGGAGTATTTTTTATTCGATCATTAAAGATGATTTTGATCAAATAAATAAGTAAATAAAACAATGAATGAATAAATAAAAATAAAGTGAAACAATAACCGAAAAATAAATAAATATATATGTTATGAGGGGAGATATGAGTGAATAAGTTAATGAAAGAACATTAGTGAATGAGCAATCAACTCAGTGAATTATTAAATGAAGTAATGTGAATGAACTTAATATGTAAGTGATATGCTATAGAAGATTGACTTAGTAAATGTAATGTACTATTTCACTTTGCCCCCCATGCACCTGTCTAACTATTCAAAGCATTAAAAATACAAATAAGTTTAATATTAAACAAATAAATATTGCACTGAGTATTAGTGGGCCTCAGATAATAATTAAAATGTTTAAGAACTTTATCATTTAATAACAAAAATAATTTTTGACTTACCACAAATGATTACAATATGAGTATCTATTTTTAAAATTGCTGGTATTACCATATTCCTTGATTTTTCACACATATTTTTTTCTTGACTAGATTAGACTACAAGTGGAACTACACAGTTAAAATTTTACTAGATACGTGTTGTTAAAAGCAAAGATAATATTTCTCCATTTCGCTTTGCCCGCTACTTCCCTTTGCCCCACATTCCCCTATTATATAATGAATTGGTGAACTAGAATTTAGAAATCTGTAGTTATTGGGAATCGTACTGAAAAAGTGCAGAAAAACTGGTGTAGGAAAATGCCACCTAAGTTACCTCAGAGTATTTTTCAGTTAAAAAGAAACAAAATATAGTTTCGCTACATTTTCGACTGTTGCATTTGTGCACTGTGTTCAAAAAAGGCCTATTGTTAATAATTGACTATGACGCAAAAAAAAAAAAAAAAAAAAAAAAAAAAAAAATGATCGGCTGTAGTTAAAAAGAGAGCTATGCGTGTTTAATTCACAGTTGGACTCCCAGCAAGTTCAGAAAAGGTTGACATAATACAGCGGGAAATTTAACCATTCACTTAGCTTTAATACGTTTCAAATGCGAGGGAAATTGCTCTCCATGTATTTATTTACTTTTTTTTTTTTTTGTGTGTGTGGTTTTTTTTAAGAGAAATACTGAGAGTTAATCCGAAACTCCAAATTATCTCTGATCGATTTTGTTGCACCAAGAAAAAGTTAAATCTTGGTTAATTAAACGGGGTATAACCGATTATTAAACGATTCTTTTCCTATTTCTTTCGCCCGAAAAGAAACAGGAAATGCAATTTGCAATGCCGAGGCCATGAAACCACTTGTCAAAATCTTTTAGTTCTTCGGTGCGAAATGTCACAAGAAGTTTAATTTTGCCGAGAGCATTCAAAGCCAAACGAATACACAAGAGGTGTTTTGCGTGCCGCATAATCATACGACGTGGGCGCTGCCGATTTTCTGCATCTCGAAAAATCCACCGACTGCCCACCGCGGGTCAGAACCCGAGCCCAGGGCGTAGAAGGCAAACACCTTATCCCCACGCAACTTAAAATGAATTATTAACTAGTATTTTTAATAAATTGAAATTGGGGAGCCCAAAGAGTTCAAACTATCACAAATAGGAAGGAGAAATCACTAGGAACTTGAACTATCAATGAACGATCTTGCTCCAAAACAGCAATATATGTAAAAATGTTAGAACATATTGCTCTACACGTTTTGAAAACCATTACTTAAATAATGCTGTTTGATCACGGGGGTGCCCCCCCCCTAGATCAAGGGCGCACCCTCTCCATATCGCGAACCCCCCCAAAAGCAAGGGCATTCCCCAAAACACCCCCTAACAATTTCAAAGGCGCAGTCTGCGCCATGACCCCCCCCCCCCCGCCTGGTGAACACCCCTGTTGATCATAAGAGTGGGAGACGTACACTGTTATAACCAGAGGTTCCAGACGAGTGAATATATTCCCCCTACGGTGAAAGCATGGTGACCAAGGGTGCCGTACTGGCCAGGAAGTAAAGCAGAGGTGCGAAAGTAGCAGACAGTCGTAGACAGGGGTGCCAAAAGAGCGAGCAATCGCTAAATGACTTGCTGGCGCATGCGCTTCCGGCATACATTCACCATTCAACCACTTCAATATGGCAGACGAATGATAGGTTGCACTACGCGTGGCTTCTACGTCTTTCACATTGAATGAAGTACACTATTGGATTAAATCTCAACTTTTGTAGGATAATTCTTTAAAATAACAAGTAAGTACAGCTTTTGATCACTTTGTAGCTTTTAGGGCTTTCAAACATAGTTAAAAGTACGTTTAATGCTTTTCAGTTACCGTTAGTCCGTTACGATACCGTAGTACCGTTAGTTGTTTATTTTCAGGTTACCGTTACTATCGTGAAAATTCCATCATTCACACAAAACGCTACTAAATGTATCTATCATTATTTTCTTGAGTACTCGATAAGCAACATTTAATCACCGAAATAGTAACCGCAATGATATTTTCAATAACCAACAAGTGAGAACCGAAATAAAAATGATTCTTGTGTTTCGTGTAGCGAGCGCAAAAAATAAAAAAGAAATCTCTCTCCGTCTATCTTTTGCTTTTTCGTTCAAGTGTTTGAATCATTTCCTGTTAGCGGTTATTCGATAGTGTTAGGAGTTTCTTTAAATTTTTAACTGTCGAAAAATTTTATGCGCATTTTATTTTTTTGTTATTTTGATTGAAATGTTGAACGTTTGAGAAACGATTTTGTTTTATCGTAACTTTAATATCCCAGAATATTTTTGGCTGTTCATGTAAATAATTCATAAGTACATCTACACTTTACTTTCGGTGCGGTTATTTCTCACAAATGATCATTAACTTAACTATGATTATTCAAATAATTACTCGTCTTTAACTTTAAATATATTTGTGACAACTCTTTGATACCAAATAAAGTCTGTAGATATTTATTGTTTTATTCATCTTTAATATTACTTTGTAAAACAAAAAAAAAACTCATCAGTACGCAGAATTTTTTCACAAGTTTTTTACCGCCCCGAGAGTTACTATAATTATTATTATATTTTTTATTTATTTTTAAGAAAAGGATAAAAATTTCACAGGTTCGCAATGTTTTTCATTTGTTTTTACCGACCCGTAGGTCAAAAGAGGTTGAGAAACACTGATGTAGAGAACGATCAAATGAATTAAAGCAATGAGCACTTCTTAACTATGTTGAAAACTCTGAAATATGGTCAAATGCTGTAATTACAAGTTTTAATCATTTCCAGTACTGAATTCATGCAATGTGAAAAGTGTGCAAAACGTAGACTATCATGAATCAAAACAAAACTATTAAAAAAAGAAAAATACACAACTGTATTCAAAAACGCACACAATACGGGGGAGGGGGGGGGGGAGGATCTACAGTAAGGGTGCCATTTCTCTCTCCGAAGGTTCATTCTTTTCACCCCGGCTGCCTACTTTTTGAAAGGTGCCTGTTTTTCACCCTAGTTAGAGGTGAAATTTCGGCTCCGTATTGGGTGCCGCTGGTGAACAAGCGTTTCACCCCTGAAAGGTGCCGAATGCAACCTGTAGTTTTAACAGTGTATACATGAGTCGAAGCTAAATGAAAAACGTCATTAACCAATAAAAGGTTTTAAAAATAGTGTTTTTATGCTTGAAAAACAATTGCCAGCCATCAAAAGTGGGACTTTGTCTTTATCGTAGTGGGGGGAATTTTTTGAAAAGCGCAAAGTACGAGCATTTAGTTCAACCCCCTCTCCACTCCGTCCTCTTTCTGCACTATGTTAATGAAGTGATCGTTAAGAGTGAAACGATTGTCGCAGGCGAATTCAGCGTGACGATTTTTTTCTGGACCTTGGCAATCATCTTCGTGTATTCGGACTAAGTAGGGCCGAAGGGTGATGAAAATCCGGGTTGTACGGGCAATCATCGAAATAAACCCTAAAACAAGCAGAACTACCTTTTACAAAATTTTAAGGGGGTGGGGTCTTGGATATTTTCTCATAGAAGCCTATTTCAGTATAGATTAGAGATATTAGAATTTGACATTTTTAATAACTTATTCATGAATGGCTGGAGTGCTGGAGACTAAATGTTTTGGCATTTTTACAAAGAAAAAAGTATTAAAAGCAAGAAAGTTCTCATTTTTAAGGGGAGGGGGGGGGCGGCTTGAGCCCCCACTTACACCCCCCCCCCTCGTATGGGCGCTCATGACCGGCTATTACGATAAAAAACGAGTTTGTGAAAAATAGACACATATTTGTAAGAAAATACCGCTTGGAAGTCTGTTCTCCGGCTACCGAGCGGTTTTTGTAGCTTTATACATAGAATTGCTTGTAAGACACAGAAAAGAATAAAAATACCTTCTTACAACATGAGTTCTTAAAGAATGGATTCACTTCTATTCTCATTCTATTTCAAACACGTGTGGTGTTTGAATACCTTATTTCTATTAGACCAGCTGAAGTTGTTTCCAAGAAGCTGGAGTGCCCACCCACCTCAGAGCAAGGACGCATCCCCCTAAATATCACGAAGACCCCCCCCAAAGTAACAGCCCCCCCAAAATAGTGAAAAATACCCCTGAAAACAACTCTCCCAAAAACTTTCAATGGTGCAGTCTGCGCCAGGCCCAATCCCCCCCTCCCCCAGATGGGTACCCCTGCAAGAAGTGTACATGTTTGTTAGATGTCTTAATTTATTGTACAATCTGGGCAAGAGACTTCGTTAAATCGAAATAAAAAGCAAATGGCGCCTTTATAGATGCGTTCTTTTGCTACTCGAAGATTAGAAATATTGTGTGTGAGACTTCTGAGTGATTGGAAATGGATGCTCGGGGCTCAATTCGACATTTCCAAAGAGTCCTGCTCTAACTCTTCAACCGGTAATAACGAATCATCTCGCAGTCCTATGCCCTTCGCATGACGATTTCACTGGAAGGTTTTTCTAAATGACGCTGTACTGCAGCACCTACCAAGCCTACTAGTAGGTGCTGCTGTACTATACCTTGCCACAATACTAGAGACAGAGGCGTAACTTGGCCATGTAAAGTAGGGGGGCAAATTTTTTCAACGAAAATTTATTAGATTTATATTTTGCCATCCAACTAAAATTCTAAAAAAAAATTTACTTTTCAAAAAACAAATGAATTTAAGAAATTATAATAACTTTTAACGCAATGTACGTTATTTAGTTTAAACAGAATAGAGCTACAGAGAGTAATGCGCACATACTTCCGGAGAAGTATCACTCTTTCCCAAAATATGCTGATACTCTTTTGTTGTTGTATTTATAGTTTACATGATCACTGGCGCCAAACAGTTTTGCTTACGTTTTGTAATCCTAAAGTACGGATATCGTTTTCTAAGTTGCGTTGGTTTTAATTCTCGAATAATTCCATGGACTAATTAGAAAGTGCAAGGAATTCTGTACTTTGGAAAAAAAAAATTTGAAAAAAAAAATAGAACCGACTTCAAAATTGCTCTAAAAAGTGAAAAATAATTTTATTCTTTAAACACCATCGATAATACTTTTAAACATAATTTTTGAAGTTGGCGCAAAAACGATCAATAAAATCATTCACAGCCATAACTCAACTACAAGTATAAATTTAACCACGTCTTGTTTCTTCACTACCACATGCATTACGCATTGATGACAGCATATTTGAGTAACGATATAAATGTTTCGTTCCTAAGTTTGGATGATTTTTTGATAAAAATATGAACGAAGCATGGTTACAATGGATTTTACTTTTTGTTTTTGCGCCAACTTCAAAAATTATGTTTAAAAGTATTATCGATGGTGTTTAAAGAATAAAATTATTTTTCACTTTTTAGAGCAATTTTGAAGTCGGTTCTATTTTTTTTTTTTTTTAAAAATTTTTTTATTTCATTCTTTTTAATGTAAATGTAGATATTTCAGTAAAAGTAAGAAGTTACCTAGTAAGAAGTGCGGCTCTATATCACTGTATTGCTTTAGAAAAGCCTTTATTCAAAATTATCATTACAATTACTATTAATGTTACAGTTATATGGCACCAAACTTTTATAACAATGAGTTTCATATTGTCGCGTAGATGAAGATAGCGAAGACAATGTGAGAGCCAAATGAAGTGAATACTCGTTAGTCTCAACTCGAGATCTTTATTCAGAACCACGAATGAACGTTACATCTCCTTATATACAACTTGAAAAAGTACTGGAACTTTCCAGGCTTGATAAGATACAGAAATTAATAGAACATTCGAGAAAATACGGAAAACAGTAGAAACGAAATTTTAGTAAAATTCACTTTGCCCTAGTCGGGATTTGAACCCGGGTTGCTCGTGTGGGAGACGAGAATTCTACCACTGAGCCACTGTTATCCACGGATGAAAAGTGCGAACTTCGCTACAATATCATTTTAATCATTTAATAGGGAAATTTACTGTTTTTTGCCCATAACTTTTTTTCTAAAGAACAAATATGGTCAAACAAAGTAATGGGACCTAAGTTGAGCCATCTTCTATCCATTAAAAAAAGAATCATCAAAATCGGTTCACTAGGTGAGACGCTATGAGTGGACAAACAAAAAAAAAACATACATACGGTATGAACTGATAACCGCCTCCTTTTTGAAGTCGGTTAATGATTTTTCTTTCTTAAGTTGTTTTCCAGGATCCCAGGAATGAAGAATCTTGCTATTAGTGACCTATGCCCTGAACCAAAGTAATATTCTACGTCAGTGACGCAACCAGAAAAAAAAATAGGGGGGGAGGAGGAGGCACATCGAAAAAGAAAAGAAAAATGTAGAACTATTAGGAAAGGGGGGTCCGGGGGTTCTCCCCCGGAAAATTTTTGAAACTTTTAGCTTCAAAAACGCAATTTTAGACTTTCTTCGTTGATGTTAGGGTGACAAAAGGTACAGGGGTCTCAGCGGAATTTCTCGAACTTGAAGCTTTAAAAACGCGATTATAGGCCATATTTTATGGACGTTAGGGTAACGAATGGAGCTCCAAGGACTGTCCCCGATCGATTTTTTTTAAGAGGTTGAAAACAATTCCTCCTCCCCCTGCTTTCCACATTGAAGTTTAAAAACGCAATTTTAGACAAACGTTGAAGATTTTACGGGAAGGAGGTTCTGAAGCTCTTCCTGGTAAAATTTTTAAAATTATAGTGCTAAAAACTAAAGCAATGTTTTATAATCAGGGACTACTCCACTTAAAAAAAAAATTTTAAGTATAGTTTAAAAAACCAAACTGCTTATGGTATTGGAGGATGGCGGCATAGGGACCTTTGCCCGAATATTTTCTGAAATTCAAGTCTTAAAACGCGGTTGTAAGCCCATATTTTGTAATATTAGGGCCAGTAATTTTTCGAAATTAAAACTCCAAAAACGTAATTTTAAGCAATTTTCAATGTTGTTCGGTAATTGGGGGCTTTCCCCTGGAAAATTCGCGAAATTGAAACCTGAAAATGAAATGTCAAATGCTCCATAATGCTTCCGGTGTGTGTGTGGAGGGGGGGGGGGTGCTCTTCGGAAGAGCAGCATTTTGATAACTTTCTTATTTTTAGACGAACTAGGTAAAAAAAAAGAGAAAAAATAGGACGGAGTGGTGGGGGCGGGGTTGATTGCTGATCAATAAGCTGTTACTTTTGAATATTTTTTATTCAAAGATTTATTTTTAAAAGAAATTTTAAGATTTTCCCGTAACATTACTATTAATTTCTAAAAATTACTTTGTTTTCGAAAGACGTCTTCTCATCAATAATAAAGAATAGTTTTAAAAAACATTCAACTCAAACATTCTATGGGACTCGGGCTTTAAGCTTCCTTTCTGGTTGTACCACTGTTTTATTTTGATCCGTCCATTATATGGTTGGTTGTTCATTCATGTGAGCTCCAATTAAGGGATTGAAAGAAAATTTCGCTTTAAGAAAAACTTTGCAGCAACATTTCCGCTCTTTCCCGAAAACACTCATTTTTTTGGTCATGTAATCAATGCTACATATCATATAGGCTGCATCAATGCCTATATGTATTGTGAGGGGGGGAGATGTTCATCATCACTTCGGGATTAGGCGATCAGGTACACTGGCCTCTTCTGGGCTTCAGTTGCGCCGCCTTGATGCAGTTTAAAAACAGATTAATTATTGGTTGAAATTACTAATGGGTGGTTGAAGACAAGGATACATCTTTTGCATATAATTCATGACAATTGCATTGATAATATGCGAATTACATTTTATTATCATTTGAAAATAATATATAGATCATTTGACAAACAATTTTAAAAAATCCTTTGCTTAAGAACTAGGGGGCAAAATAATACTTTGCCCATAGCTCAAAAAAAGTAGGGGGGCACTTGCCCCCCTATGCCCCCCCCCCTAGTTTACGCCAATGACTAGAGATCCTATATACGGAGAGATTGGTCAACGTCGCGCCGATCTCCGTCATGTTTTGTCCGAGTGTTGTCGGCTCGAATGGCTGCGCCGTGTGAATTTTTAGCTTTCCCGCGTAACGTAGGACATGAAATCTTTAAGGAACAGACTCGTGCTTTTTCTCTTCGTATTTTCATTAAACGGAGTGAGTGCCACGTCTGTCGATCCGGCGCCAATCGTTTCGTATCGTCATAGCGCTAACATTCCTCAAAAACTTGTTCGTAAAGATAGAAAACGGATATTTGTGATCTGCGCATTGCATGTCATAATATCATAACTAAGTTTCATTTTTTACTTCCTCTTACAAAAAAGGAAGTATTGTTTTCTCGAAAAAAATTTCACTCAAAAATCGACCTTCATTTCCATTTTACTCACCCCCGAATGAATGTTGAGTTTTTTTTCGACTCGACCACACGTGGATAAGTGCCTAAGAACGTATAGACACGCGAAATATCCATAATGATGATTCCCGAGTTAATTACAGCGAATTTTCTCGTGATGTACGTATGTATGTGCGTATGTATCTCGCAGAACTCAAAGATTGTATGTCCTAGAAAGTTGAAATTCGGTACGTTGACTCCTAGTGCGGTCTTGTGCACCTTCTATTTTGGTTGCATTCGGATGTTCCTAAGGTGGTCTTTTGCCCCTTTTTGGGGGGGAAATCATTATTAATTTCGATGTAAACTCAAGTGGTGATATAATTTGTCGGACACTTGCCGATATATCGCCAGACTTTTGGTCGCCAAGTTTTGTCGCCAACTTGGCGATTTTTTTTTTAAAAATCTGATTTCAATTTGGCCACTGGTGATATTTAGAGAATAAACTATTGAGTCACATAAAAATTGCCAGTAACGGGGAATTGACGTTAAATTGGAGTAAAAGGAAGCCATGTGATGCACACATCAGCTCGTTTCGATACAATGAACAGTGATATTTGGTGCAGAAGATGCATTTCGGTCTACGGGGAGTGAGCATCTTTGGACATAAGATGGCCGCCGTTCCGAAGTTGTCCAATCTCTCCGTGTTTAAGATCTGTACACAAGACAGAGCAGAGGCTCACCTACCCCCTGCTTATCTCCAATTTTTAATTGCGGCACTGACATCCCTTTGCCTCTCACTGCTTCATATGTCATGTAGTTGCACCAGAAGATTTTTCAACTGAGAGTTGGTTTGTTATTGCCGGTTGAAGGGTGCGATGAATTTCAACCTTCATGTGCTGGACGGATATCAGGATCAGGGGATACCGTTCGATGGTTCCTTCTCCAAACTCTGCTTCTTGACTGGGACGCTCACTTTTGGGTGCAGCGCTGCGGGTGCGGGGAGTATTCTAATCTTCATGTTCGAAAAAGTCCAACCGGCACTCGACATCTGTTATTCTTCCTTCAAATCACATATTTGATCTTTGGGCTCTTTTTTTTCAGCTGTGGTACGTTTTGATCTGTTGGTGAAATGGCTTAACCAACGAATAAGCAGTTCAAAGCGGTATTGTTGGGTAGTACTACATTTTTTCACTATTGAATACATAATAACATTAGAAATAAGTTGAAATAAATTCATGGATGGGCACTGAGAAGTAAAGAATTATTTTCTATCGTGGAAACCTGTTACACCAGATGCATAAGTTTTAAGCGTGGTTAGCTTTTAACGAAAAACTGTTCATAAGGATGTAATGTTGAACATATTGTGACTGTTTCTAAAAGACAAAATAGTATTTTATGCTAGTTTCAAATGTGTCTTGCATACATAATTTTTTTTCTTTCTAGAAAAAGAAAATTGCCTTTTAAAAAATGTTCTAAACTGTTTTAATAATAAATGAAAATGCAGTAATTTGATGTTCTGCAATCCAATCCAGTTGTACTTCATTATTATTGTCTGTGTCCTTGGCGGCTCGTTTTCAATTTATTGCTTGGCGCGAAGCTATACTCTCACATTAAGTAAACAGATAATTCGGAGAAAACAAGAATAAGGATCAAATGAGTAAGAGGGATAATTCTAGGAAGCATGAAATACACCAGTCAGTCAATGTACTTTAAATGATTCCCCCCCCCCCTCATCGTTAGAAAGAAGCAAATCACATTGCTTTTTCGTCATAAGTACAGTTAGGGGGGCACTACGAGTTTTTTTTTTTTTTTTTTGCTTTTATGCCTTGTAAAAAGCTGAAAATTATTCAAATTTTTTCGAAAAATAGATCATTTCTGTGGTAATTGCTACATTTATTCAAGAAAATACATAGATTACTTTCAAAAATAGTTTCTCCCGCTTTTGGTTTTAGACAGTCAGTGTCTCACCAATGTTTACAAATTAAACAGCACGTGATAAAAGAAATTAACCAAAAATTAAAATGTGTGCGTATGTAACAAACTACCAGCATTTTTTTTTTTTTTTTTTTTTTTTTTTTTTTTTTTTTAAGTTAATGCGCGAGAAAGGAAAAAAGGGCAAAATTTCCCCGAATTTCGTAGGCAATATGTGGCAACCCGTTAAAAAGTTTCTTGAAAAATCAGAAATATAAGCCATCTTTTAAGTTAACTTTTCGGGAATAATTGAAATTTTTTGCCCTGGTTAAGGATTGTTTACAATACAATCTTATGTGTTAACAATCATTCAGTTTAGTTACGCAGTGATTCGTGATTAAAATTGTAAATGAATGGATCCCTTGCAATTCATCTCCTTCTCCGAGTAGATGAAACAAAACCCAACTAGATGGTAAATTTCTTAATTTTTTGATAGTTTACCAGAGTGAGTTCAATGGTAAAGTAAGATTTTAATAAGGTTTTGTCATGTCTACGAAGTTTGGCAGGATAAAAATTGCAGGGCTGTTACTAAACGGGTGGTAAAAGCTGTTATTTTGCAGCAGAGATGACTATGGAGACTAGTTCAACCAACATAAGAGGAAAACTACTATTTTGCTTTTAATCGTTAAAAACGGTGATTATTGAAGTTGAAAAGCGACTAAATTACAAAAAACTCCAGTTTTTTTTTCCACTGCTGCTTATTATAAACGAACCGCGACTGGAAATACTTCGCTAACATCTTATTAATACATTTGTGTTTTCTTTTCCACTTTCCCGACGTTGTGGAGTCGTACCTGTCGCCTCTTCTGAGACGGTTTCCCATCGAGGCGAAGGATCTTGAAGAAAGCTATCTGCGCTTATGGTGTGCTGAGCTTTAAAAGGTAAAGTATCTAATGTTTTTAAAATTTTTATCCGCGGCTATCCTGTCTTTAATTTACATTTCAATGTTTGAAAAGTGATTTTTAGAGGAATGGACAGGTTCGCTTCACGTGACGGCGCAAAACCAAAGTATATCCTCATATACATACAGTGCTGGTAAAAAAAAAAAAAATTGCATCACCCTCGCATTTTCACAGCAATGGGATTATGTGAGAAGTTTTGGTTGAACGATGAATGTATGTGAAATTCTGCAAAACTTATGAAATAAACATTTAATGGCAGGAATCCGATGATTGGTAACGTAGATCGGGGCGGTTTCCGGGCCAAGGCAAACTGCTGACCCCAGGCTCATTTTTCCATTTCTGAACCTGCGCGTGAGTTTAGAGAAAAAAGATGACTTAACCCCATGTCAATTTAAGTCTAGTGGCAGGATAAAGGTTTTTGAATTGTTAATTGCCAGTTTTGCCCCATGGCTCGGAGCAGAAAATGACGTTTGGAACTGAAATAAAGTGATCCCGGATAGGAAGCCATTTCTCCTCCAAAATGCCATTATACACCTGAGCGTTTACCGTTCCCTGCACTAAGTGAAGCCCACCAACTCCTTGATCAGAAATACATCCCCAAGTCATCTGGGATGCGGGATGCTTGACTGTGTGTTGAATGCAGTCGGGATGATATTCCTCTCCGTTGCGGTGCGGTGATGCAATTTTTTTTACCACCCCTGTATATATATAAGCGAATAATCGAGTAACGCTCCTGACGTCATCAACGATGAAACTCACTCCACGGCATGATACTTTGAAAATATTTTTTGGTAATATTCGACACGCAGGCAGAGAAAGGCTTTATTTCGACAGGGCTGAACTGCATCCGGTAACTTGACTGTTTTCCTGGTGAAACTGTCATTTTAGGAGAACGAAGAAACGAAAAAGTGGTCAACAATGAACGCTGACTACTTGAGTTTAGGGTTCATCCATTGGAGTTCGGATTGAAATGCCAACTATCAAAATATCTACAAGCAGGCAATGGCTTCGTTTCAAATGTAGAAGTACGACGGGCGATTTTCTAGTTAAAGTTATAATGTGGTAAAAATACTTTAATTGTTATTTTACCAGCTGAGATGAATCTTTATCAAAACCTTGGCACAGAGTCAGGTGAAGCCAGGAATCTAAAATTCGACAATCACAACGTTACTCTCAAAGATGCTGACGTAGTAGCCACATCTCAATTAAGAGACAGACTAATTTCATCGAAACACCAGCTTTGTAATATAAATGCAGATAGAATCGCCTTCAAAACCATTGCCAGGCCAAACACTGTCCCCAACCAATCATCACATGGGCACAGGACCCGATTATTGCACAGGCCAACTTGGCCTGGGCCTGGGGCCTCACCTTCCTAAGGGTGAAAGGGTCACCTTCCTAAAGGTTAAAGAATCATGCATAGCAGTACAACAAAAAATACACGCATTTTTTAAATAATAAAAAAAAAATTATGACTGGTTAGCTGTAAAAAAAGCTTCTTTAAAGGAGAATTTTTATTCATTCTGCCAGTAACGAAATGACCTATCACAATTATATTTCATAAATACACATGGTAAATGATTTATACATAGTTCTCAGACAAAGAGGCCCCCAATCCTGTTAATCAACCACTTAATTCCACTATCGAGTCTTCAGGGGGCCTCTAAATTATTGTGGTTCTAGGGCCTCACTTTTAGTTAGTCGGGCCTTGCATGGGCATGAAGTTTCAAAGGGAAGGGGTCCTGAATGGTTAGAATATTGTATCAATCCGCAAATCGCTTGAAATTAAAAGCCCCAAAACATCGCTGAAATCTGTTTCTGGTCAAATGAGGAGAAGAGGGTAGGCAAGCGGATCTCCTACAGAAAGTTTTCGAAATTCAAGTCCAGAAAATGGAATTAGAACCTCCTTTGGTGACTGTATGGAGGAAAGTGAATGTCGGAGCCTCTCTTCTAAAGAGGGGCAGTTGACATTCCCTGCCCCTCTCCCCCTCAAGCCCCCCCCTCCTCCATCGCTCAGAAATTGTTTTTGAGATTTTTTTGTCTTGGCTTTTTTTAATTTTCTTAGAAAGGAACATTTTGTCACTCTTTTTTTTCAGTATGAAAGTTTTCCGTGGAGGTAAAAATCTGCTCGCGGGCCGTAGGTTGGAGACCTCTGAGCCGTTGCAAAAATTTGCGGCCTGCAGCCGTGATAAACGCGTCACAACGCTAACGCTGATTTTGTGTTTTATACAGGGTGTTCCTTTTTAATCTGCAAGACCTTTTATTTTCGTAACCGTTAGTCCTAGATGTATACTTCCAATTGCAAAAATGTTCAAAATCAGATGCGGGGTTAAGATATTGAAAGTTGGAAGTGAAAATACAAATGAGTCAAAAAATACAAAATTTAACTTTTTATTCGGGCTCCAGGTCCCCTAATTTTATATTTAGGGAAATAATCTCCATTGAAAAATAGTTCCAACAAAAAAAGTTTGAAATGAGTACAACCCATATTAACCGTGATATAAAACGCAGCGTGTTGTGCGTTAGACCACTTTTCACTCGCCGTCAATAACACCTTTTGAGGGGAAATGTAGTGGTTAACAAGTGCTTAAAATTACATGTGTGCATAGAGCGCGGTTTCTGAAATTGTTCGCGGTTTTGCAATGTGTTTTTCCGTATCAAGGCATAACATTTGCTTTTATTTTTGCATAACAATAAAAAAATATTAATACCTTGTTTTTATTACTTTGACGACCTGTCTTTCTTCTGAAAGGCTGATAAGTTCCAATTCATCTTCTGTATGGTCCCTTAAAACTTTGGAATGGAATATCTCCTTGAGTTTTGATCGCACAAATGTCAAGTTTTTTGTGTCGGTAATAGTTTTCAATGGAGAATATTTCTCTAAATACTAGTTAGAGGACCTGCCGCCCCGTATAAAAAGTTAAATTTTGTGTTTTTTGACTCTTTTTTTTTTACTTCAAACTTTCAATATCTTAACACTTCATCTGATTTTGAACATTTTTGCAGTTGGAAGTATACATCTAGGCAGTGGCGTAGCTACCAGTGATGTTCTGGATATCCGTATCCGCGGATATCCGAGGGAAAATAAAGATCCGTATCCGTTACTTTTTTGACGGATCTTAAACGGATCTTTTCTATTCTAAAAATTCTTAAATATTTGAATAAAATTCTTAAATTCCGTTTAAATTAGCTTATATTCCCTATTTAAATTATAAGGTATTATTTCAGATGCCACCGGCCCTCTGAGACATGTTTTTTTTTAATTTTTAGTTTAATATTAGTTTTTGTTATTGATTTGAGGTTTCTGTTAATTCTTCATTTTGGTTTTTCCCGCATCCTTCAAAAAAAGTGAGACAAAATTCTCCATTTACTGTCTGTAAAGGTGTTTCCGGCGCTGTTATTCCGTCGGTCGGAGTAATCTGGGTGGAATGGGTCAGCGCTGCATTTTTGCTGAAATAAAATGCGAAAAATTATTGCTAGCCTATCCAGTAGCAGCTTTACACTCTTGCTCCTGTGTCCTACATCTGCCGAGCAAGCTAGAAATAATTTTTTACATTCTGTTTAAGCATTAATGCAGCGCTGACCCGTTCCTTCCAACTCTCCCTCAATTTTAACGCAGATTTCTTCAGAGTAAATCATAGTCTTTATTATATTTTCGCCGTAGATGATATTTTTTGAAGAAACAGTGTTATTTTAATGACGGGAATACCTTCCGTAATAAATTTTAAACCTGGATAATTGAATTGTGCAAAAAAATTTTGAGATCCGTGTCCGCGGATCTTGACGCTAATGATCCGTATCCGCGGATCTACTTTTTTAACGATCCGGCACATCACTAGTAGCTACACTTTCTGGCTCCCGGGGCGGTTCCTCAATTTGCCGCACTTTTTGATGGGAAATAGTTGACACATTGAAAAGTCAAATGTATTTTAATAAGATTTTTATAAACAAGGAAAGAAATTTATTTTTTTTCCGTCTTATTTTTCATGCAAAAGGGAAAAAAAAAGGAATTCAAAGTCCCACTGAAACATTCCAAAAGTTCAGTCGAAAGTCGAAATTTTAAACAATTTTTAGTAACGCTTATAGAAAAGATGCTTGGGGCTCAATTTTTTTCTTGTTTTGTATTCAAAACTAAAATTAGTTTCATGCAATCTTTTGTGACATTAGGGGGTCGGGATTTGCCAAGGAAATTTTTCCGAAATTTAAGTGTTAAAAAAGCGATTTAGGGTTTCTTTGGATAACGTAAAGATATTGGGGAAGGTTCGGGGGCGCTTTCCGGAAAGTTTTTCAACAGAACTGAAAAATACGTAAATGTAAGCTCTATCTAGTGGTGTAAGTGTATCCCCTAACTCCAACAAAGACTGGATTTTCCTCCCGAAATATATTCAAACTTGAAATCAATTTTACTCTCTCTTTGATGACGTTAAAGAGAGTAGGGAACGTTCAGGATCTCTCTGGCAATTTTTTGATGCGGAAGTTTCAAAAACGCAATTGTAGGCTATCTTTGACGGCATAAGTTTTCAAATGTGTCCGAAAATTCGGGGAAGTCGGATGGTTTTTTCGTTTTTCCTTGAAACGTTTTGAAAATATGACGTCCTAAAAACTGGACTTCAGCCTTTGCTTGACGGACAACGCTATGAAAGGGAGTACGGAGGGGAGTTTCCCATTCGAAATAGGGAAGTTTTCGATTTTTCAATTTTTATATGATAGAGTAACATGTATGAACATCATAGGTGAAAAAAATTTTGCGATACGATAAGTAGTTTTTTTAAATTAATTTTTAAAGTTCAAGCGCTTGTAACGTCAAATGGCATAGGAAGTGACGTCATGCCCTCTTCCGATAGGGGAGAAGCCGAAGGTCACGCATTCGACTTCGAAGACGAAACGTAAAAGGCTTATCTCCTCGCATTTCACTCCTCGCGTTTCTGGAATATTAAACCTCTCAACCTCTCGGAAATATTCGAATATCCTTATTGATGTTACATGAGGAAGATTATTTAGATTGTGCTTTAACGAATCCGGTCTCCATAGTGTGTCCAAAAGGATTATTGAATTTCTAAAAAATAAAAATATCGGCGCGCTCAAAATGTTCCTAGCGAAAACAAGGGATCTTCGGCGGAAGGCTGCACATTCGCGCCCTGTGACGTAGGCTCGTGACGTTTCAGAAGCGCGCACATTTGAGCGTGGATTTTTAAAAATTCATTAAAAATCAACCACGGTGTTTTAAAATTCGGCGATGGTGAATTTTTTAGTTTTGAGGGTCAATTAACAATATCCAATAGCCAAAATATGAACATTTAATAGGTTGCAACTTCCCTATTGTTGCTCATATTGAGAAAAAAAGAATTTGCGGTCTTCCCTCAGAAATTTCGAAACAAAATTTGGAGCCAACTGTGATGACGTTAGGTGATTTTGTGCACATCTGGGGTCCCTACCTTAGACTGTTTCTAAGGTTTGTTTCAAAAACCCCACTTTAAGCTATTTTTGGAGAAAATATTTGTGATGGGGATTTGAAAGTTCGAAGTTGATATTCCAAATAACACATTTTAGACTATCTTTAATCATTATACAGGAAGTGTCAGGCCTTGACCGCCCTCAGGAATTTGTTGGTATTGAAGTTATGAAAACTCAATAATCAATATTAGTCTCAAAGATGGGATGTGAAGGGATGGGGTGGGCGTTATCCCTTGGAAATGTTTCGAGACTTAAGGCCAAAAACTGCACTTTTGTGCTGTTTGGTGACGTTAAGGGATAGGAAGATTCGGTTGCTCTTTCCGAAAAATGTGACATTTATTGAATGTTTAACAACGCAATTTTAAGCTGTCTTCGGCGTGAGAGAATTATCCGTTCTCAAAACACAGTTTAAAGCTATCTTTGGCACACTGAAGACAACAAAAAGGGGGTGGAGGCCCTTCAAAACGCTGCTTTAGTTTTTTTTTTGGCCAAATTAAGGAAGAAGGGATGGTAAGTGGATTTCTTCCGGAAAATTTTCAAAATAAAAGTCCTGAAAATGCATTTAAAACTTTGTGACAGTAGGAAAAGCTTAAAGGTCTGGGAAATTTTCCTAATTTAAAGTTAAACGCAAATTTAGGGTCAATTTGGATTCTCAAAGGGTCTTATAATTCCCTTTTGGTTCCGGGCTTGAGTGACTCAACTAATGTTGACAAACTCAGGAGCTGCCACCCAGGGTACGAGCGATACTCCCCCCCCCCTTCCTTCCGGTACTGCTACATTACCAAATTGGTATGATTCTCTTTTTCACTAATAGAGGTCAAAAT
Organism: Uloborus diversus; assembly: GCF_026930045.1. Taxonomy (NCBI): domain Eukaryota; kingdom Metazoa; phylum Arthropoda; class Arachnida; order Araneae; family Uloboridae; genus Uloborus; species Uloborus diversus. The sequence continues at coordinate 72,939 of NW_026558741.1, forward strand.
GTGAAAACTTTGCCTCGAGACCATTTTACTAATTAAAAAACCTTTCCTTAAAATAAATGACTAAATGGGAAACTCATGGTAAAAAGAGATTAGTTGACATAACACAGTAGTACAAGCAATTATTATTAGAGTTGTGAATCATTTTTCTTAATAAAATGGTCATAAAATTCATTCTGTCTTAGTGAAAGTTTTGTAGTCAATGACCAATCAAAGCAACTGTTGAAACCGATAATGCTATCCTGAAAACTGAGCAAGATGCAGGAGATACTGCGGTTTCTTAGGAACTTACTTTAAATCAAGTGATAGCTTCATCATATAACGAAAGGTTACCAATTTTTTTGTTTCTGTGTAACCTTAACAGCAAAAAAAAAAAAAAATCATGGTCCTTTGACTTTACACTACCACCTCTCTGTCTGTCGCTTGAGACGCAGGAAGAGAAAAACCAAACAATAGTGCTGATATATCCACAAGAGAAACACATGTTTTGTATCAGAGTAATTTTATTATCATAGTATAGTCGCACCAAAACCTTACAATTCGAAGACCTTTTTTTTTTCCTTTTTGCCGCCAGTAACAGATCAAAAGCATAGTTTTCTTATTGTTAAATTTTTTTGCATCAAAACTGAAATTGGCGCCCCCCAAAAAGTGCCGCCCGGGGGCGGACCGCCCCTCCCTTGCTACACCACTGCATCTAGGACTAATGGTTGCGAAAATAGAGGTCTTGCAGGTTAAAACGGAACACCCTGTATACAGTGAGTGGCCCAAATTATTAGGGACACGTCTCAACTTCTCTCATTTTCAAGTTAAGGCTCACTTTTTGAATAAATAAACCACGATCCGCAATTTTTTTAAATTCTGAATTGCTGCTGGTATCATTTTTGTTTGTTTCGAAGTAGCAACACAACCTACCTGTCTGCGTCATTTTACAAATATTTGAGGTTACTCCAGTTTTAGTTTCTAGTCTATATATATAATTCTCTTACGTGCCGGCAAATGAAGGGGTGAATTTCTAAACCTCTGTTGGCAACACTTCGCCGATAAATCATGTAAACAAACTTCTACGTTGTTTTGAAATCTTGAATCACAGAATACTCAACGAACTTTTTTTTTGAGATGAGTTTGAGTCGGGCTGTGGCCCATTTCAACCTTAATCAGCAAAGAAAAGCTCAAAGAAGGCAGGAAACCGTTCTTGAATCCAATTTAAGACGAGCCATTTCCAGAGTTGTATTCTCTGATTCGCTGCCGATAATTTTTAGCGGCTGGGGAATTTTCAGTCAGCAGTTCCTTCAACAGATCAGGTGCGTCACACAATGCCGGTAACCGCACCTTTCCGTCATGGCAACATTTAGTATATTTATTTGCAGTATTACGCTCTTTCTGCCAATAAAGAGCACCACAAAATTCGCATTCTTCACACATTGCTCCACAATCATGTTCATCGGCAATGTTGTTTTGAACGCGTAGGCGCTTTGAGCGTCGTCTATTCTCTGCTTCAGTACGACAGTTCAGTTCAAAATGAATAACCGAGAAAGAATTTACTTTATTCCTTTTATTCTCAGCTGAAAGGTTTCGCCAAATTTGTTTAGGGTTATAGTAGTTTTAGTATTGTGCAAGCAAAGTAGCCTTGGCGAGTTTTCGCGTTTTTAGTTAAACCATTTTTTGTTCGTGACGTGGCAAGGATTCAGAATAACAACAAGAAGGACAAACGTTTGAGAAAATATGTTTGGTGCTCTCTGAGCCTGTTTTTAGTCATGGCCAGCTCTATGTGGCATTATCAAGAACAAGATCTTTTGAAGCAGTGTCAGTTGTGGCTCCCAAACGGGACATTTTTAATTGTGTATATGAGGAAGTTTTCTCAGATTAGAATATATAAGAGTGTAAGTATGTAAATATATAAGAGTGTAAATAATGTAAATACATCCCTCGGGGGAGCCTGTAACCCCTAGAGGGCGCGTCCCCAGGTGGCGGATAGGGGAATGCCTTCATTGGTTTTCCAATGGGTGGTAGAAGGGAAATAAAATACCTTCCGCGGACCAACAGGTAGAAGTGCAATCTCTCCAAAGCAATGACAGACACTTTTGTATCTATAATGGTAAAGTTGTGCACATTGCCAAGGCAGTCATCTTACATACAGCAAAGTTAAACTGTCGAAAATCTGGCTAAAGCAGACAAATTAACATTATGAACGTAATTTTCATATTGGTTAAATGGATGGTGACCTAAATGCAATTACCAACTTTAATTTTTACGGAAAATTTTAGCTAGGCTAATGTATTGGCATACAGCGAGCGAGCGAAGCGAGCATGGATCGCGAAGCGATCCACAGGGAACTGCGTAAGCAGTTCCGGGGGTTGGCGAGCGATAGCGAGCAGGGGGCGATAGCCCCCTAGTGAGAAAAAACTGCTGTGTGTTGTCGTGAGGGTATATTAAGTCTTCTAGAATTATTTCTTCAAAAGTTCGAAGTTTTTCCAATTTTCTGTTTTTAACGTTTTCAATAAATTTTGTCGAATAGTAAAAATTTGGTTTTTGCCATATTTATCTGAAGTAATTATGATTTATCACGTGATGCATTTCCAGATGCGTGGTGTGTCATAAATTCACCACTTATTACGAATTTTGATAATTTGAAATGTGCTGTTCGAAAACCTTGTGCAGCTGTTAAAGTTGTATTATTGTTCATATATATTTCTTTATTGTTTGGCAACACTAAGTAGTTTTTGAAGTTTTACAGTGGCGGTCATCTAGTAAGTTGGAATCAAGTTTCGCTAATAATATCTTCGTCTTTTCATCTTTATAGTTCAAAGTTAACTCTAAGTATATACATAACCTTAATATGTTACTTAAAGTCATTAGGTTATGTAAAATTTATACGTTCAAAATTAAGCTTAAACAGCACAGAACTTAACAAAAAAAAAAAAAAAAAAACTAAAGATGGTGCGGATGTCCAAAAAATTTCTGCCCGTACTCCCGACGGAGAGTGTTGATCTACACTGTTTTAGGCAATAAAAGCTTTTTTCGAGTTGAATTTCTGAATTTTAGCTCTTTTACTTCTGTTACAGTTTTGCTACAATGAAATCATCTTTTCCTTCATGGCCATCTGCTCATTCCGTGCTGTTCTAGTAGCATTTCTATTTACTATACACACAACTGGATTCTAAAATTATTTTGGATATTATGTTTATTTCAGTTTCTTGTGACGAAAGACATTTCGTGATTGGCTGGATATTGGTTGAGAATCAAACCGAACATATCGTCGTATTCCGTTAACCTGAATTTCAATTTTGGAACCAATCACACTCTGATTTCTTGTGATCCTTGTTTCTTCTTTCAATTGTTATATGTTTATTCAATTAATATTCATCACAATGTTTTGATACTTCGGTTTTTGTCAGCTTCCATTGCTGTGGTCTAGCATTGCTGTGAATTATTTTAGGACGCCCGTGTTATTTACTTTTTTAGATCCCTTTGCGTACCCTTGTCGTTTCTTTAGGCGAATCATGCGGCCAAATGTTGTTGTCGTGTGCCAACTAGGCTGGATATTTGCAGAGCCCAATCATCCTGACATTGGACATGGGGCACATTTCTATTTCAGGGCCCCCCTATGGCCCGACTAAGATTTTAGAAGACACTGGGCATGAAATTCATTTTGTGCCCCCCTTCCCCTCCATTCCCGCTCTTTTTATACGTTGAAGCAATAAAATATTTCGATACTTACGTTTTTACACAACCATACTGAATTTGGTGGTACCACAATATAATACATACATTTACAAAGTAGAAGAGATAGTAGTATACGATAAATTTATAAGATGTGATTAAACTTTGCCCGTTGCAGTAAACCGTAAATACCAAAATGATCTGTGACGTAACTTTTAAAAGTAAATACAGACTAAATTTGGAGTGGTTTTCTGATTTGCAAAGAGATCACATTTTGAAGGGGAATTATTATCAACCAATAGATTTTTTCCTCGTTTTGGCATTGCAAAACTATCAATGATATCATTGTACTCTAGATTCTGAGTGAAATCATTAATTTTTTTTGATTAGCATGATAAATTAAGGGGATTTCGGGGCCCCTGAAATCTAAGAGGAGGGGCATGTGGACCACAGGCAAAGTTTAATCACATCTTATAAATTTATCGTATACTACTATCTCTTCTACTTTGTAAATGTATGTATTATATTGTGGTACCACCAAATTTAGTATGGTTGTGTAAAAACGCAAGTATCGAAATATTTTATTCAGCGGTATATTTATTAAATTTAGCGGTAATCAGGCTCTGGATATTTGCAGTGCGCTGCTTCACTTTTTCAACTGTACCGTCATTTGGTGTGAAGTCCTCTACTTCTACAGTACATGCCATATGGACCCGTTTATAGGGTAGGCAACCATTTACAGCACAACACATTCACACAAAGAAAGGACAAGGACAGGAGAGAGAAAATACATCGATGCCCAAGCCGGGATTCGAACCCAGGACCTCCTCATCGCAGTCCACTCGATAAGGCAGGCAGCAGTAAAGCACTTATTATAGAATTAGTCATTCACAAATAAATATGTTTCACTATCAAAAGAATGTGAATTATCTTGCACTTCTGGTAGCTTCATGGTTTGCATAACAGCTGTATTTTCAAGAGTCATTTGGTATTTTCTTACTAGGAATAATAATTTTCATTTAAAAGCTTTGAATTATGATGGAAATATGGAAAACTGTTTCAAAATTTAATTTAGATAACGATTTTGTTCGCAAGGCAAAACAATGAATTTTTAAACTTCAAAACCTATTGCTTACTTTTGAAAAGCCGTGCAGTTGATAGAGAATGAAACACATGTGCTGAATTTTGTTAACTTTTTTAGAAATGTGCGAGACATAGTAAGGCATTTTTGGGGTACTAAAATGCAAGCAAAGCGTTCTGTAGGCCATCTAGACTATATAAAAGGCCCTGGTTGGCTGTCTTGAGACTGTGAAGAGCACAGCCCAGTTGAAACAGTTGTGCAACTATCAATTGTGCGCGTTTTTGGTCTGCACAAATTTTCAGTATCTTCTTTTTCTTTTGTCAAGGTACAAATACATGAGAGGTAACCTAGAATGATAGCATAAGTAGGTTTTTGCGTGCAATCAGCTTATGTTTGATTGAGCGAGAAAGTTCTTAAGTTCAGTACTTTTTCTATCTTATTTTTCAGGCGTCAGACTGGGAGTTCGTTCGTATGAAAAATGTACACTAAAAATGTAGCAGTTCTTTATTTCCTTGTTTTTTTTTTTTTTTTTTTTTTGACACTTGCATTGACATTGTTTTTTGTTTTTCTTTTCATGTTCTTACCGAAGTGCTGTTTCACGCGACTGTTTATAGTTAAAAAATAGTAACTTTATTCTTATTTGAAAAGATTTACCTGTGATTAAGAACGAATTATGCGTTACTCCCGTTGGTTTTGAACGCAAGTCAAACAGAAAGCTTCTCTAAGTTTTCTAATAGCATATTTTAAATTTAAAAATGTATACGCAATAAGTAGCTGATTTATAAACACACCACGCTTCTAAAAATGCGTCACATGAGTTTAAACTATATAGTTACTTCAGATAAACATGGCGGAAACCACATTTTTACTATTCGACAAAATTTATTGAAAACGTTAAAAAAAAGCTGAAAATTGCCAAAACTTCTCCTCATTTGTGGCAAAGGAAAAAACTACCACAAACCTCAATATTTTTATGGGAGTTAATTACCACCAATGGCACCTTTTCCACTCAACTCATGGAAATGCGAAACCAGGGTGGCGACAGATCAGGGAGATCAGGGAAAAGTCAGGGAACTTTATTAATCAGGGAAAAGTCAGGGAAATATCAGGGAATTTTGAAAAAATAACAAAAAAATCAGGGAAAATTGATTTTATGAAGAAACAAAATTTTTTTTTTGCTTTACAAAATTAGAACACTTAATTTCCTGCTCATTTTCTGCCAATTATCTGTTCAAAAAAAAAAAGTAAATTAATGAGGTGCGATTGTGCACTGCCGCATATTTGTGCATCTTTTTTCCTCAACGTCAAAGTATTGAGTCTTACTTATTAACCACAGGATGTACTTCCTAAGATTGTTTCTATGTCTGTTAGGTTTTTATTTTACCTAGCTTGAAATTTCCTTTTACGCTTTCAATGCTACGTAAAATAAACAACCATACAGGCAAAGAGGGAGCCTTCATTAATGCCTTAGCTCCTTTGCCTTTATTCCATTGTCTCGAAGAAATTAGCGTACTGTAATCACGATTTCAAGAAGAAATCTTTGGTTTTTGAATTAATACCATAAAAGCTTAAAAGTTATTACTTCTTCGCGTTTTTAATTTAATTGCTAAAGTAGAACTTTCAATTTAAAAAAAACTTTGTTTTTTGCCGTTATACTATTTGTTGTCACCGCAGATTGTAAGGTTTTCTTTTCTTCAGACTTAAGTGATTCTTTAATTTTATAACCAAGTTGTATTCTTCTTTTATATATTTTAAAATTAACTAATTGCTTTTTTTTTCTTGCATTTCAAAGTTGTTTGTTACAAAAGCAATCTAAGAATTTTTTTCGTCACATACTGAAATCATTTTGAAATAGAATTAACTTGTGTACTTAAGCAAATATCTTTATTTTTTTTATTGTTAAAATGCTGTATTCATTCATTAAAACCTATGTTCTTGATTAGAGAAAAGCTCCCTATGGGAGCTTTTCTGGGGGATTCCATTCCTTTTCCATGGGAATGGATGTCAAATGGTTTCATCTGTTTTGCATAAATATGTCAATTAGTTAGATAAGAATAACTACATTACTTCTATTCTTTCACTATTGCTTGTTATTCTAGCAACAATTATTATACTGTTTGAAAACTTAGTTCAAAATAATTTCGATTACTTTTTAGTTCTATCATAAATACACATAGTAATTTTAATAGTTTCTTAAAATTTTTATTCTAAGTGGTTTCTGAAGTAAAGTTTTTTTTTTTAAATTTCTATAATTTTTCCATGTATAAAAAATTAATATACTGTTTTGTAGGTTCCCCCCCCCCCCCCCCCAAAAAAAAATTGTCTTGTTTTTTTTTTTTTACCATTTTATTAAAAAAGTAGCATCTTTTTAAAATATATCTTTTGTTCAACAACTTCACACAACTTAAAACGTTTAAAATACTGCATTTTATACAAACATACAATGAATTTCAAGTAGAGCAAAGAAAGAAAACCATTATCGTTGGTAACGTAAATCAGGGAAATTTGGCGAACTTAATCGCGGAAATCAGGGAAAAGTCAGGGAACTTTTCTTTCACAATACCTGTCGCCACCCTGGAAACATACTAATTTCGACTAAAAACATGAAATAACAGATAAAAAAAAAAAAAAAACAAATTTAAGAAAAGCGCCAAACTATAAGATTGTATGTGGCAGAACACTAATCTGCAAAGCGTGCAAAAGGTGTTTGCCATCACTCATACAAACTCGCTAAATTTTGCGACTTTTCTTAAAATTTCGGCACGCTATAAAACCTCGTATTTCGATAACGGGGACAAGAGGGCAAAAACAGTTTATGCTTAAAAACAACCTTTTTTGTACTCTTTCAATGGCTACTTTCTTCGATTTTTTCATTATTACACTAGCATACGGTTTCCCGCCAAGTTTTAAAAGAGCAATTTTAAGTATAAAGGAATCTCAATCTATTTCTAATTTTTCCCAGGATGACAGAAGACGATGGTTTTGTTACGCTAAGTGCCTTCGAGGAGGACTTTGCAATTCGGCAAAAGGTAAGTGCGGCTCTTAAATCCTGATTATTTATGCACCAAAAATAGGTGCCTATAAACGTCGCTTTGTTGCCAAACAGCGCTGCCTGCAAAATTAATATATATATATATATTCAGTAAATTCGCGATAACTCGAAGTCCGATAACTTGAATTTTATTACAACTCGAAGATTTTATCAAGTCATGATCCCTTTGTCTTTATTTCTATGCTAATTATGGTAATTTTATTTCGAAATTAACTTTCTTTAACTCGGAATTTTTTCAAAGATGATATGAAATTTATTTTAAAAGAACGAAAAAAAGGAAAAAATGTCATTCAAGTTGCTATGAGAGAACAATTCATCCACCTTCACTTGCAGTTCGTACACCTGTTGAGCCAATGTGTGATAAAGGAGTTACACGTGCGGAAATGCGTGTAGCTTGTTTTCTTTTGTTGTACTGTACTGTTTACACTTAAACGTGGTGCTGGACTCTGAATTTGCTTTTAAGCTGTCGAGTTGCAAAGTTAATTTATTGTACCTTTATTCAAACGCTGACTTAAGTTAAGATGCGTTCCCCTTCATTCTTTAGTTGAATTTAAGATTCAAATTCAACTAAATTAGTTTTTAATATTAAAATGTCAAAAACCAAAACTAGCAGTAAGTCGAACTTTCGATAAGTCAAAGTTCATAGTCTTGACTCTTTAGACTCGAGTTATCGAGAATTGACTGTATCCCTAAAAGGATCACCTTATTTCGGGCATTCGTGAAAAACGTAGATACGTTTTTTTCCTAGTTCCAACATTCTGATTTGTAACTTTTCAGAAACCTTTTAAGTTTTTTTCTTACTCTTGATGTTGTAGTAAGTGTCGTTTGGCATCAATGCGGCGTGAGTCAAGTACGCATTTCTGAGGTAAAGAACTTGATTTTTTGGAAGACGCCAACACGCGAGCAAACAAAATAATAAACGAAAAAGTAAACGTAAAATAAACACAGAGGTTTAAAAAGATAAGCGAATAAAAGAAATGAAGTGAGCAAATAAATGGAACAGTAAAATCTTGAGAGTTAAAGTACCAGTTAAATAGTCTCCAATCAAACAATACAAAGAACATACACACAAAGTATAATTATTCACAGTACCCACACACAGTAATAAGATAGAATGTGTACGCATTAAAAAAAAGAGGTACATAGTAAAATTATACTAATTATGTATGCATTGTTTAATGAAAGAAAACCCAGCAGAAGAATTTAGCACACTTGCAAGAAAACAGTGTCACTCGGAAAAATTAAAGATTGCACACACAACTTTTAAAAAGAAACGAGAGAAAGACACTAAAATGATCAAACATATGGTAAAATTTATAAGAAAACTCTGTTATATTTTACTCCCAAACGGTAAAAACGTATGGACATGCAGATAGTAAAATAATGAAAGTCGGAGACAAGAAAAATAATACAGTGAAGCACCGTTTATAGTTTCTCTTTTATACGTTTTTATCAATTATACGTTTTTAAAATTGGTTTCTGCATAGTCTAATATACATTAACCAAAACCTATTATATGTTTTTTCATTTGTGCGCTTTTTTTCGTACATTCCCTTCAAAAACGTATAAACGGTGCTTCACTGTAGTTCTTTAAAGTAATCCTACATACAAGCAGGAAGAAAAAAAAAATCCGTTCATTGTAAGAAAATCCCTCACATAGTAATGAAAAAAAGAAACACGCAGGTAGTGGAAAAAAAGTCGAAAAATAAATAAAATAATGAAAAATAAAATAGAGAAAAAATTGTAATACAATCAATTTGTGAAGAAAACACGAACACTAAAAATAAACATTTTCAGTAAGACAATCCTGCACACACAATAAGAACGTACAGGTAGTATAACAGACAATAAAAAAAGAAAAGAAAAATAAATAAAAGAGCATACAAGAGAAATACACCATAATACCGGTAAATAATCCGATATAGTAAGATTAAAGTTCACACGCACAGTGATGTGAAAAATATAATGCAAGCAGTAAAAGAAACCAAAATAAAAAGATATTTTTTTCACTAATCAAAATTGTGAAGAACATACACGAAAAAAAAAAAACCTTATAGCAAAATTATTCTACGCAATAAAAATAAATATCACACACACGAAACAGTAAAAAACCGAACAAAAGAAAATGGGGAATGTGGGGCAAAGTAAAATGGTTAAGATGGCTTAGCTTTTTCAAAATGAGCAAATTGGAATTTTGTTTTGAAAATTACAGTACATAAAGAAGGAGCAATCTATTTTATTATATTTGCATTGAAACGTCATTTTTTGTCTTCGGCTGTAAATTTGCGCTTAGAAAATATAGTGGAAAATTTTCACATTTTTCTTTTCATTGGACAAAGTGAAAAAGGAAACATTTTTCAAATGAATTCATTTCTATTCGATTGCAAAAAAATATTTTTGATCAAATAAATGAGTATGTAAAGGAGCGAAATAATAAATGAAAATGTAATGAAATAATAAACTAATTTGTAAGGAAAAATACATGAGTGAATAAAATAGGGAATGAATAAGAAAATAAGCAAATGAATGAATAAATAAGTTACTGATGAAATGAAGCAATGTATATAATTTTATTAACAAATGAATAAATAAGTAATGCAGTTAATCATTGAATGATTAAATTAAATGCGCTATTTCACTTTGCCCCGCATGTACTTGACTAATTGCAAAAAATATTTAAAATACAAATATGTTTAATAGTAACAAAACACATAATGCACCGAGTATTAGTTCTAAATTAATAATTAAAATGTTAACAAGAACTTTATCATTTAATAATTAAATAATATTTTTTTATTTGCTACAAAATATTACAATATACGTATCAATTTTCGAAAACTGCTTGTATTATATGCTTTGATCGTCAGAAGTAAAGTTTTCCTGACTGGAATAGACTGCATGCTTTACTACATAGTTAAAATATTACCAGATAGGTGGCGCTAAAAGCAGAGTAAATATTTTACTATTTAACTTTGCCCCACCTTCCCCTACTCAAAATTATAAAGAACACACTAACAAAAAAAAAAAAAAAATACAGTACGATAATCCCACACACAGTTAAAGGATAGAACACTCAGGTATACAAAATACTGTATAAATCAAAAAAGAGTAAAATGAAACAGCTGTCATACAGTAAAATTTTAAATCACACTGACACCAGAAACGACGAAAAGTCTCGCAGTAAAATAATATTCGGTAAATTAATATAATTTCGGTACAATTAAATATAACGCGCGCAAATAGCAACAATATAAACGGGAGTAAAAACACGAAAGCTTGACAACGGGGAGGTGGCGGGTGACCTTGAAGCTGAAACATCATTCATATCATTTGTAATAGGTTGATGTTATTTTGTGATCTGTGACAACGCGCCTCTTAGTGCTCGGCGCTTTCCAGCTGATTCTACCTATTATAAATGACACAAATAGTGTTTTTGCTTTAAGATCATAGTCCATCTCAACGTGGTCAAGCTTTAAAATATTCCCAACCACGGTAAATTTTACTTGGCGCTCAGTGCCTTTAAATTACTGTCAATAAAAACGGCGAACAGTAAAATAAGGAAACACATACACAGGAAAAATATTTATTCGTAGTAAAACAACACTACAAACATGCAGTTAAAAGTAAACAACTCGTAGTAAGATGCACCTACACTCGGAAATGGAAAAAAAAAACTGAAAATAAGGTTGAAAAATTCATCGATTGAAAGGAACCAAGATTATAAAAGAAGTTTTCTGTAAGATAATCTGATGCACAGTAAAAACAAACAGAAAAAAAGACGATAAAAGAGTAAAATTGAAGAACATACTGAAAGTGGAGGGGGGGGGGAGAAGGGACACCTGTTGGGCCGGGCCTGATCCTGAAGGGTGCCCAATATTTTTAAAACTAGAGGTAAACAATATGGAGGGTGGCCCAGAAAAGCCATTTGTGACGGGCCCCAAAATTTCTGTGCACGCCCCTGCTGACAGGAGAAATAAACAGTACATGCAGCTTTGAAATACTTCTACATATACAGAAAAAGCACACAAACTCACTTTTGATAACCCCGTCACACAGAATAATACGAAAAACATGTATGCCAGAAAAAATATATATATATTAAACTCAAAAAGTATTAGAACACAGACACGAAAAATGAACGATTAAAGAAAGATCGATTCGCATACAATAATAAAATCGAACTTGGAGGTCGTTAAAAAAAAAGTGGAGAGAGAGAGTAAAATTAAAGCACTTACTGATGGGAAAAACAAGCACATTCAAAATAGAATAACGCTCGGTAAAATTAAGGACTACACATATTAACAGTAACAAAAGGAGAAATGGAGTTAAAGACGCTAAAATACCACACATGGTAAATTTTATGAGTACACACTGTGTTTTATTTTACTCTCAAACAGTTAAAACGGAGGACGCATAGATAATAAAATAGAGAAACACACGGGGACACAGGCAGGGAAAAAAAATTGCTCGCAGTAAAATTATCCTACACGCAAGCAGAAGTACACACACACTCACAATTGGGTAATTCTTTACACAGTAATGAGAAAAAAACATACAGGCAGGAAAAAAAAGCCAAGGAAAATAAAGTGAGAAAATATCACCCCAAACAGTATGAAGAACACACACCGAAAAAATGGGCATTTGCAGTAAGATTATCCCACACAGTAATAAATACACACAGAGATAGTTTAAAAAAAAAAAGCAAGAAAGTGTAAAAATATTTCACTTGCATACAATAAAATTAAAGAACACACTGATTGGAGAAACAAGCTAACTCGCAGTAAAAGAATCCGGCTCGCTAAAATTAAAGATCACACACATGAACAGTGACAAAAGCAAGAAGAACTAAAGACGCTAATACCAAGCATGGTAAAATTTTAGGGCACACTCTGTTTCTTTTTACTTTGAAACAGTTAAAAACGGAGAGCGTGAGGAGAGTAAAATAAGTAGGCTTGCTGGATTTCTGAAATGTTCAACTGGAACACCGGAATGACCCCCTTCCTCCCGCGTCGCTAGTATTCAAAGGGGAGCACACCTCTGGCTGATTTTCGGAGCGTTTATTCTCCATGCTATGAATAAATGGTTACTAATTATGAACCTAAAACAGGGGTAATAAAAAACGACACAAGCAGATAAAATTTGAACGTTTCACTTCCGAGATGTAAATATTTACAATTTATTTCAGTTAGAAAAAACACTTCTAATCAGGAATAAAAATATATATATATATATATTAAGAAACACTTTTCATTTTATAGAACTTAATAGTCTTTTTTGGTTTTAATCTAGTAAAAATCCTCACAAGCTAATTCGGTATTACTTTTACAAGTCAGTATGATACAAATGATTAAGTAATTATCCTAAATAATCATTCAGAGTTAACTAGGTTTAGACCTTTTTGGTCATTTGTAATCAAATTTATCTTTTTCCGGGACGTGATGAACACCGGCCGGGACAGCAGGATTTTGTTTAAAATCCGGGACTATCCCGGTCAAACCGGAACGTCTGGCAAACCTAAAAATAAGGAAACACACAGGCAGGAATAAATATTACTCGCAGTAAAATTATCCCAAACAAACGCAGAAAAAGTAAACTCACTCACAGTTAGGTAACCATACGCGTAGTAATGAGAAAAGAAAACGTACAGTAAGGTCAACAATAACAGACAATCATAAGTTAGGGTTTAAATAATCAGCCGTTTAGGCGGGTAAAACTGATGTAGCTGTGGCCCATGAACACGGTGCGACCATTTAGTGTTATCAGAATGAATTTTATGAGCCAGTTTTCAGTTATGAGGCAGTGGCTGGAGGTTATAAACAGCCACCACGACGTCAGCTGATGTATCATGTACATTTGAATGTAATAAGGTTTTAGATCTAAAAACGAAGAACTTTTGCACATTTTGAAGAGAAAAGGGGAATTTTGTCTATTGCTCATTCCGTCCTGATGTCTGTTACTATAGATCATAAGGTGCATGACTCATCTCCCAGCTGATTTTTCGGTTTGTCGCTGGAGGTCGGACCTTTTTTTCGGAATTCAGAAAATAAAAATAGAATTAACTGAGTCGGGGGATCCAAAAGCAGCAAAACGTTAGATTGAGATGAAGTTGCGTGAGAAAAAATTTCTTTAGAAAGTCTAAATACAGAATCAGAAAATTGAGTTAACCTGAGAGCGATATCTTAAGCATGTTTGTGACGGCATAGTTTTTCTACCAGTGGTAAAAAAAAAAAAATAAATAAATAAAACTGCAATGAGAAATTATAAATAACACTCAGACTCAAAAAAAAAAAAAAAAAAAAAACAAACACACTTATAGTAAAATAATCCCACGCAGTAAAAATAGAGGTCTCGCACGAATACACTATCAAAACGAACAAATGAAAAATATATAATAAAACCAGAAAGCCCAAAAAACTACACACATACATGAAAAATAAATAAATAAAATTAAATTAAATAAAAACTAAATAAACGATTACATTAAGATACCCACCCCCCCACTTGTAAATAGAACATATAGGTAGCAAATAACAGAATTAAAAAAGAGAGAGTAACTTTAAACTTGTTATACGGTAAATCACTGAAGGAGAAATATGCACCTACACAAGCAAAAAAACCCACTCAGTAAAATTAAAGATCACACAGTAACAAAACCAACTAGGGAAAGGCGCTAAAAAAATCCCACACATGGTAAAGTTTTAGAGCTCACTGTACTTTACTCTCAAACAGTGAAAACGGAGGACATGCAGCAAGAAACACACAGGCAAGAAGAACTCTTGCTCGCAGTAAAATAATCCTACACGCACACAGAAAAAGTAAACTCAATAATAGTACAAGATAATGTACTCGCATAGCAATGGGAAAAAAAAAAAAAAAACGGAAGTGCAGTAAAGAAAGCCAGGGAAAAAAAATAATGCAATCAAAAAGATACAGAACAACACAGACAAAAAGATAAAATTTTCATAGTCCCCCACACACTTATTAGCCCCCCCCCCCCCCAATAGACCACCGTTATTAGAACATAAAGTAAGAAAAAAAAGGAAGAAAGGGACACCTTAAATTTTTCTATGTATAAGCGACAAAATTTTAATAACATATGGACCAGAGATAGAAGCGCAATCACAGTAAAATATTCGCACTCGGTGAAATTAAAGATCACACAAACAGTGACAAAACAAGCCAGAGACTTGAAAACTAAAAATATCCTACACGTGGCAAAATTTTTAAAAGCACGCAATCTGTGTTTAATTTTACTCTCAAACTGTGAAAGCGTAGGACGCAAAGACAGGGAACACACAGGCAGGGGAAAAAAAAATACTCGCAGTAAAATAATTCTATACGCAAAAAGAAGTAAACACACTCACAGTAAGGTAATCCCAAACACAGTAATGAGAAAAAACATACAGGCAACCCCCCCCCCCAGAAGAAAAATAAAGCTAAAAAATATCTTTAATCAAACAGTATAAAAAAACTTAAAACATTTACTGTAAAAAAAATCCCGCACACAGAAAAAAAAGAGCTTAAAACTCTTCCACTAACAAACAGTAAAACTGAAGAACACGCTGATAGGAAAAGTAGGAATACTCACAGTAAAATAATCCCGCTCGCTAAAATTGAGGATCAGACACATGAAACGTAACAAAAGTAAAAAGAACCAATGACTCGTAAATTATACCACACATGGTAAAGTTTTTAGAGTACATTCCGTGTCTTATTTTACTCTCAAACTGTAGGAAGGAGAGCGTGCAAACAATATTAACTCTCAGACGGTTAAAACGAGAACGCGCAGACAGTAAAATAAGAAAGCACAGGCAGGGAAAAAATGATTCGCAGTAAAATTATCCTACACACAAACAGAAGTAGACACTCTCACAGTTAGTTAACCTCTTACACAGTAATGAGAAGAAAAAAAAAGCATACAAGGAAAAAAAAGGGGGGGGGGGAACTGAACTCTTACCCTAAATAGTATAAAGAACACACACCCAAACAATAAGAGATTTACAGTAAGAAAATCCCACACACAGTAGAAAATACGCACAGAAATGGAAAAAAAAGAGAAGAAAGCGAGAGTAAAATTATTCCATTTACCTTACTGTGAAAATAAAGAACACACTAATAGAACTAAGTTAACTTGCATTAAAATAATCCCGCTCGGTAAAACTAAGGATCACACACATGAACAGTAACAAAAGTAAAAACAACTAATGACGCTTAAATAATACTACACGTGGTCAAGTTTTTCGAGTACATTCCGTGTATTATTTTACTCTCAAACTGTGAGAACGAGAGCGCGCAGACAATAAAATAAGGAAACACAGGCAGGGAAAATGACTCGCAGCAAATTGATCCTACATACATACAGATAAGGTAAACACACTGACATGAGATAATCCCACACAGCGTAATGAGAAAAAACAAGCAGGCAGTAGAAAAAGCCAAATATATATAATAAAAAATATAAGGAACACACAGACACGAAAAATAAACGTTTAGAGCAAGATATCGCATACAGTAATAAAATCTAACTTGCGTGTAGTAAAAAAAAAATATAGAGGAGAGAGAGAATAAAATTAAAGAACACATTGATAGGAGAAATCGCAGTAAAATAATCCCGCTCGGTAAAATGAAGACTCACACGCATTAACAAAAGTAATGCGCTAAACAACTGAACGCGTGTAACTTAATGTGCTAAAACAATACCACAAATGGCAAGATTTTAGAGCGCACACTGTTTTATTTTACCCCCAAACAGTTAAAACGGAGGACGCGCAAACAGTAAACTTAGCACACAGGCAGGGAACAAAATTGCTCGCAATAAAATTATCCTGCACGCAAACAGAAAAAGTAAACACACTCACAGTTAGATAATCCCTGACAAAGTAATGAGACATAAGCTGATGTCTGCATCACATGACTTCCTTTTCTCCAATTAAATGGAAATAGTGCCTCCGAGTAAGCAAAGAAACTTTAAATATTTTCACCTCAAGTTTGTTGCGAACTGAAGCAAAGAAAACGTTTTATACAAATTTTCTTAATAATACAAATTTTCTTAATACTGGCAGTTTTAATGTGATTCAATGGCTAACTCGCCAAATATAGCCAAATTGAAACCAGATTTAAAAAAAAAATCGCCAAATTGGCGACAAAACTTGGAAATACATCGCCAAGCTTTTGGCCGCCAAGTGTTTCAGCACTTGATTTTGCATTGAAATTGACAATGATTTTCCCCCAAAAAAACTTAAAAGACCGCTTTTGAAATATCCGAATGTAACCGAAATTGGAGGTGCCCAACTGGACTTCACTAGGAGTCTACGAACTAAATTTCAACTTTCTAGGGCATACCGCTTTTGAGTTGTGCGAGATACATACGCACATACATACGGACGTCACGGGAAAATTCGTTGTATTTAACTCGGGGATCGTCAAAATGGATACTTTGAGTGTCTAAACGTTCTTAGGCATCCACGTGTGGTCGGGTCGGAAAAAAAAACATTCATTCGGGGGTGAGCAAAATGAAAATTAAGGCCGATTTTTGAGTGAAACTTTTTTTCGCGAATACAATACTTTCTTTTTTGTAAAAGGAAGTGAAAAACATAGAGGCTGTAAGAAAAGTCAAGGAAAATAAAGGTAAAAATTATCTTCAATCGAACAGTATTAAAAAACTCACCCAAAACATAGACATTTACAGTTAGAAAATTCCACGCACACAAAAAAAGAAAAATACGCTCAAAAATGGCATAAAAAGAAAGGTAAAATAGAAGAGAGAGTAAAATAATTCCAGTCACATACAGTAAAATTAACCCACAGAAAGAAGAAATGAGCTACCTCACCGTAAAATATTCCCGCTCGGTAAAATTAAGAATCACACACATGAACAGTAAAAAGAACGAAAGACGCTAAACAATACCACACATGGCAGAATTTTAGAGAACACAGTTTTATTCTACTTTCCAACAGTTTAAGCGGAGGCTGCGCAGACGATCAAATAAGTAAGCACACAGGCAGGGGAAAAAAAATGATTCGCAGTAAAATTATCCTACACACAAACAGAAGAATAAACACACTCACAGTTACGTAATCCCTTACACAGTAATGAAGAAAAAACTTACAGGTTGTAAAAAAGGCAAAGAAAATTAAAGGGGGGAAAAACTCTTCAATCAAACAGTATAAAGAACACATACACGAAAAATTATACATATCCAGTAAGATATCCACACACAAATAATAAAAACATACACGTAGTAAAAAAAAAAAGAAAAATAAGGAAAGAGTAGATAAAATTATTCTATTTACATATAGTGTAGTTTAAGTACATACTGACATAAGGAATGACCACGCCCACAGTAAAATAATCTCACTCGGTAAAATTGAGAGCTCACACACAAAAACAGTAAAAACGAAGAAAGATACACTAAAATAAAACAGACTTCTAGGAAATCCCATGCAGTTAAAATAGAGGTCACACACAGATGCAGTAACGAAACAAACAAATGAAAAAATTATAATACAATCAGAAAGTACATAATCTACGCACACAATAATAACAAAAAAGAAGAGCTGATGTGTGCATCATATAACTTCCTTTTACTCCAATTTAATGTCATTTTCTCATTATTGGCAATTTTAAAGTGATTCAATAGTTTACTTTTTGAATATCACCAACAATGGCTAAATTAAAACCAGATTTAAAAAAAAAAATCGCCAAGTTGGTGACAAAACTTGGCGACCAAAAAATTGGTGATATATCGCCAAGTGTCCGCCAAATTATAACACCACTTGTACGAAAACGACACGAAATTAACAATGATTCCCCCCCCCCCCGCAAGGGGTAATAGATCCCTTTAGAAACACCCGAATGCAACCAAAAGGGGGGTGCGTTCAAAAAGTCTAACGAAACTCACCGGCTTAACGAACGATAACTCTTCGGTTTCTCGTTACCCGCGTTCACTTTTTGAACGATCAGTTAAAATTAAAGATGGCGGACGTTAGGTTAGCAGACGATGCAGATCATTGCTTTTTCGGAGGATATGTATTTTGAAGTTAGTGATGAAAAAAGACTAGAGGATTCTTTTTTTGAATAAAATAAAAAGAGGAAAACAAATTTTCAGATTCCTTTCAACTAAATTTCATCTTAATTAAGATATTTTTTTATATTCCATCATTGTTTCCTAGCACAGAACAAAAAATAGTACTTTTTTTAAAAAAAAGAAAAAGAATATGTTCCCACACATTCTATTCGCAACTCCAACGAACTATAGGGGGCACTGCAGTCACTGTCTAATGGCGGAATTAAAAACTGAAACAAACGCATGTGGTAACGAAGAAAATGCTAAAAGTGTTGTGATTTTTGTTGTTATGTATGATTTTTTCGCTTTATTCATTTGAAAAGATTTTTCAAAGTCTTTTGGTTATTCTGACCCATATAGAAAGAGATTAGAAACCAAAAAGTATTTCGAAAGTAAACAATTAATGCAGAACACACAGTAAGTTGTTCTGAAGCAGCCATTTTCACGATGTTGAATTCGGAATTCATAAAAATTTTTGGTTCGCTTCGAACGGCATTTTCATTTTGCACCATTTTTTCTATACATTAGTACATATTAAGCAGAGCCGGCCTTAAACCGATTAGAGCAAAAGAGCCCAATGGGGCCCCGCGCCGGCAGGGGCCCCGCTCAAAAAAAAAAAAAAAAAATCGCTCGCAAAAAATAATTAAGAAAATAAAAAGTTCAAATGAACTTAACTGATAATAATCATAATATACTTAACTGATATTTAAGCTGGGGGTTTGGAGCTACTTTCAGTGTGATTAAGGAAGTAGGAGGAGTTCCCTGAGAGTTTTAGCATCCCTATTAAAGTAAGCAAATATCTGTCCCTAGAAACCTATCTGAAACTAGTACTATCACATAAATTTTCAGAAAAAAATAAAACATACACAAATCCATATCTAAGAACGTACCCGCTGTACCCTATAACTTTCGGTCAAGAGAAAGGAACTAGGTAGTGGGAACCAAAGTACAAATTTTTAATGATTATCAGCAATTAATACGGGCCCCTATCCCAGGATCTTACTATCACATTGGCAATGCGTAAACTTACCCCTGAGACTCCGAAATTTCAGGAATCTCCAAAGCTATCTTTTTAATTTATTTCATTTATATATTTACTTTTATTATTTTTTTTACTTTCTTTATTTGTGTTGATAAAAAATCTTAAAACTCAGCAGCAATGACAATTTTTTTTACTACACAATTAACACTAACTTACGTGCAATTCTGAAAAATAAACAAACAAAAGATACTTCAAATACTGCGTGCTTTTATTAGGGTAAAACATCTCCATAACAATTCTATAAAGCAAATTGCAATTAATCTTCTAACGTTTCTACATATAGCCTGGAAATATGTTTTTAAATCTTCAAGCCCAAAAAATTTCTTGGGTCAGCCACCAAACCCTGACATATCTCCTAACGTGACTGAAAAGATGCGTTTTTTAAATTCAATTTCAAAAAACTCAGGAGGAGGCTACTCAAATGCCCACCCTTACCTCAACTTTATCACAAAAAAACTGAGTAAAATTACATCATTCAGTTCCAGTTTTAAAGGATTTCCAAGGAAGGGAAGGAGGGTAGTGAAATTTATGAATTTTCCAAGGAAAATTCATAAATTTCACCATCCTCCTCCCCTTCTTCTCCTCTAACGTCTCCAAAGCAGGGGCGTGCACAGAAATTTTGGGGCCGTCACAAATGACTTTTCCGGGCCCCCCTTCCATATTGCTTACCCCTATATTTCACCCCTAGTTAAAAAAATATTGGGCCCCCTTCAAGCTCGGGCCCGGGCCAACAGATGCCCCATCTCTCGCCCCCCACCCCTGTGCACGCCCCTGCTCCAAAGGCAGCCTAAAATAGTGTTTTTAAGATTTAAATTTCAAAATATTTTCTGGTAAAGGCCTCTGAAATCAGCACAATAGCTTAAAATTTCCGTTTTAGAAAATACTACTACGAGTGAACCCTCGAACCCTGCTTTCTCATGGATAGCATAAAATTGATTTCAGTTTCGAAAAAAATTAAGGGGAGAATCTCTTCCCTTTCCCTCGATCGCTTCCAAACAGAGCCTAAAATTGAGTTTTTAACATTTCAATATCGAAAAATTTTCGAAGAGTCACTGAATCTCCTAATGTCACCAATTATAGTCTAAAATTGCGCCTTAAAGCCCTCTGTAGGAGATCAACAAATTCTTTTCATCTCCATTTTCATCAACATCACCTTGGGACTAAAATTTCGGAAAAAAAAAATCTGAGAGGAGCCGTCAATTCCCTATCATTACCAAAATTAATCTAAACTTATCTTAAATTTTAAAAATAATTCGGTAGACGGAGAACCTCCGCCTTCCTCCTTTCCCTTCATTTTACACAGAATTGTCCAAATTTGCGATTTTAGACGTCAGCTTTGAAGACTCTTCCGGGGACCGTGGGTGGTTTATCTGATCTCTAACGATCCCCCACCCCAAACCTTGTCTCCGTACTAAAAACTGCTTTTTTTAAACTTCAATTTCGAAAAGTTTCCCAAGAAAAGCTCCCCCGTTCCCTGCAATTCCGTTCCCACTTCTGACATCCCAAAGACGCTGATTTTTTGCATGTAGTCTAAAATTTCTTTTTTTAGAACTGATAAATTTTGGTGCATTTTCTTTTTCCGTCTAAGCTGTAAATTGCGTAGGTGACTCGTACGAGAGGGGGGGGGGAGGAGGCAACCGCCCGTTCACTTCCAATAGTGAAGGGAATTGCCCCCTCACTTCTCATTTTCTCAAAGTTGCACAATAATGTTCGATACAAAAATGATTTTTTATGGGTGGATTGATTTATTCCACGAAAATAAAATTCTAACTAAATGGACTTTTCTAGAGTTATTTCACGATAATCGAACTTTGAATTGGAAGAAGAAAGTCTACGGTGGCCATCCGTCCCGGTTTTGGAGGCCATATTCCACATGTTTTGGGAAAATATTTAATCAGTCATGCTAAAATCCCACAATATCGTCCAATTTTACCGAAAAAAAAAAAAAAAAAAGGAACAAGAAATCAGCAGCCGGGGCGCCGTTCCCTAACCCCCACACTTCTTTTCACCCCCCCCCCCCCCCCACTTTTCTCGTGAACCAAACGCATGTGATTGAGCATAAATATTCTCAGAGCTATTTTTCTTACGTTCTTAAAATTTACACTTATTTTTGTGGTCATTCATTCATTCATTTCTTTAATAATGAAAAAAAAAAAAAAAAGATGCAAAAATCAAATGTGATGTAGAAATTTGAAGGAAGACGGACAATTGCGACAGTTTCGAATCCTTGCCCGAATCAGAAAAATCGGTCGGCACGTCGAATTTGTATCACCGTTCTATAAAGGGCCCCGCCAGATCTCTCCAATCGGGCCCCGCATCTGCTAAGACCGGCTCTGATATTAAGTTCAGTTTCGTGACATTTCCGGCATTTGCTGACATTTTTGTCACATAGTGCACATGCGTGGCAGACTCAAGAGTAACGTTTAACACTAGATAATTTATTTCTATGACTATATGATTGGATATCTAAAGAAATCATGCATTTAATTCATTCGTCATGGAAATGATTTACCTGATATGCGAAATCTTGTCAAGATACATTATTCTTTCACCCAATTTTAAAACCATAACATTATAAACAGATTTTTGGCGAACTTTTATTTTTTATTGTTCAAATTCTTAACGTTCTTTCTGGATTTTTCAATCTGTTCTGCGATAAATATTTTCAAGAAAATTTATTTGCATACTGTCTATTTCAGTAGGATACTGTAGTAACAAAGGTTATTTAAATCATTTATGTGGAATTAGGTTAAGGAAAAGTATCCAGTCAATGTTGTTAAGTTCGTTTTTTTTTTTTTCATCGAATTGAAAAACTGATATTTATTCAAATTCACTCAGAATAAAATAAATAAAATGTGTACTCACAGTTTATATATGGCGGTAGTTTTCTTTTCAGTTGATTGACCATTATTTCTTTTTACTTATCGAATTGTGTAATCTTACTATCATTTTATTCCACTCATGATAAAAATTAAAAATGGTTTAACTAAAAAAGCGAAATCTCGCCAAGGCTACTTTGCTCGCACAATTCCAAAACTATAACCCTAAACAAATTTGGCGAAACCTTTCAGCTGAGAATAAAAGGAATAAAGTAAATTCTTTCTCGGTTAAACATTTTTCATTTTGTTCTACGATAATAAATTCAAGAAAATATTTTGCATACTGTCCATTCCAACTAAATGCTGCTGTAAAATATGATTAATTAAATTAATTTAAGATTAAAAAAAACTCATATTCTTACAAATTCATACAAAACAATAAAAATTTTTTACCTGGTATAACGTTATCCAATTTTGTTAATCCAGAGTTTTCTTGTTTACGCTTCCATCATTTAATACTTTTTTGAAAGAAATAAGGAAAACTAACATTATTTTGAGAAGCTCGAGAATACTACTAAGGGACGAATTAATTTCTGTTGTTGAAGGCGTTCTTAGACATGTTGAATGCGTTACTCAGAACAAACTGACCGCGTTTACGTCAACAGATACACGTGGAGCGCAACGTGGCAATGTTTTAGTTGCATTCGCAGTTTTATAAATCACCGCAAGGTAGCGTATTCGAGCGCTGGAGTTCCGAATTTTCTGCCCTACTGTTTGCAAATATTGTTAATTTCTAAAAAATCTTTAAAAAATTTATGGAAAACAGTCTCTTGTTTACTCTTAAATTGATGTATCCCCGGTATGTGCAGAAAAAGTCACACCGACTCTTTTTGGATAGAAAACATTTCACTATAAATCTACTAACTTTTATAAAATCAGATATGACCCGACTTAAACAAGGTATTTTGAATTATTTCTTGATGAGTTACAGGAAAATGCAAAGTGTGTTTTTGATTTAAAATTTCCGATTTCCGACACATCCCCCTCCCCCCCCCCCCGTTAAGAAATAAGCAAAGGTGTATTTAAATTATTTGACTAAAAGTACAATGCATCGGTAAAGGCTAGTAAAATTCAAAATGCATTATTATTATTATTATCTTGTGTCATAGTTGTCTAGAGCAAATGAGTAATTAAAGCATGAAGTATTTATTTCGATTTCTTTTACTGAAATTTTCTCAACCCTGTAAATTTTGATGTTTTATCGCTACAAGATTTTATATGCTCAACAATAAACTCATTATAAACCGCACATATATCGCATTTAAAACATAAACATTGCATGCACTGGGCGCCGCCATGTTTTCTAACTGAGCAAACCACCTCTTTCCTTCGTGAGCTTCGTTAAGAATTTCGCTTCTCGAAACTAACCGAGTTATACTTTCTGAACGACCAGTTAGCTAACGCGTTCTCTTTTTGAACGCCTCGTTCGGTTAACTCGTTTCACTCGTTAAACGCGTTCGACTTTATGAACGCACCCGGGGAGATGCACAACGAGACCCCATTAGGGGTCTACGTACCAAGTTTCAACTTTCTAGGACATACCGTTCTTGAGTTATGCGACGTACATACGACGTCACGAGAAAACTCGTTGTAATTATCTCGGGGATAGTCAAAATGGATGTTTCGGGGGTCTATACGTTCTTAGGCACTTATCCACGTGTGGTCGAGTCGAAAAAAAAAAACTCAACATTCATTCGGAGGTCAGCAAAATGGAAATGAAGGCCGATTTTGAGGTGAAATTTCTTCCTCAAATATAATACTTCCTTTTTTGTAAAAGGAATAAAAAAAAAATAAATAAATAAATAAAAAAAAAACGCGTCCACACTAAGGTAAACCCACACACAGGACTTACATAGAACGTATAGGTAAGAAAAGTAAATAAAAAGAAAATCGATATATAGTAAATTTAAAAAGCGCACAAACGGCAGAAATAAGCACGATCATCGTAACCACCACAGACAGTACAATAAGAAAACATAGACAGGAAAAATAAGTCTTCGTAAAATAATCCCACCCACATTACATGCAAAAAATTGAACAACTCGCAATAGGATAATCCCACACACAGTAATAAGAAGAAACATACTGGTAATAAAAAAGCCACCAAAAAAAAAAATCTCCAATCACACAGTATAAAAAACACACATACGAAAAATCAACATATATACACTAAGCTAAACCCCATTCATACACAGTAATGAGATAGAACATATAGGTAGTGAAGATTACAGGATAAATAAACATATTTAGAGTAAAATAACCCCATACAGTAAAATAGAAAGATCGCACACATAAACAGTAACAAAACCAACTAGAGAATTACAGATACTATATCAATACCTCACCTAGTAAAATTTTTAGAGCACACTGTGTTCTTGATTTTACACTCAAAGCATTGAAAATCAGACACACAGACAATAAAATATTAACCCGCAGTAAAATTGAGGAACTCACAGACGGAAAGTATGAGGTACACATATGCAAAGAAACAAAAGAAAATCAAACTATATCTGCAAGAGAATTGAAGCTCTAACAAGGAGACGAAAGATAAAGCCAGTCTTAATTTTTTTGTTTCTAACTGTAAACTAAGATGCAAATGTGCACTAAATATAGTACCATAATGCGAAACTAAATGTATTTCGACTTTGACAAGCAGACTTTACTGTCTGCTTATCAAAGGAATACACCCCCCCCCCCACACACGGAAAACTTAGAAACACCCCACGCGTTAAAACAGTAATTAAGCACAAAAACAGTAAAATTAAAATAATAATAATTTGAATTTTGACATCTTGAATCCAAATTAAGTTTTTCGCAATCACGAGCGTGTGTATGTAGGCGTGTGTGCTTGTGTGTGGTGGGGAATGTGTCTGTGTGCAGGCATAAGTGTGTGAGTAGTTGTGTGTATGAATGTGTGTGTATGTGGGGGGGGGGGGAATGCGTATGTGTGTAGGCATGAATGAGTGGGTAGTTGTTTGTGTGTGTGTGCATGTGTAGGTGTCTGTAAGTATTTGTATGTGTATGTGTTTGTGTGTATGTGTGCGTGCGTGCGTGTGTGTGTAGTTGTGCATGTATGCGCGTGTGTGTAGGACATGGATGCAACCTGGAGACGGCTTTCGCTAGAGGAGCAGCATCGTGAGGAGACGGTCGACGGTGATGGTACGGAGGGTGGCGGTGGGAAAATAAAATGATAGGAATTCAAAACAGTCAAGTGAGGACAATAAGCAATCGTGGTTGCTCAAAAATAGTTTGAAAAAAATTTTAAACTGAAAAATCTTCCAAAATCACGTCAACAGATTCTTTTTAAAAAAGAAAAGAAAAGAAAGAAAGAAAAACATATCGCAAACAATGGCCCAAAAAAAAAAAAACCTCATTCGAAAAAAAACAACAACCGAAAACCCCGATTAGTGTAAGCAATGCAGTAAAATCCTCATCATAGAGCTAACAGTCTCTATCAAAATGAAAATTAGATTATCTCTAAAAGCATATTAGTCACGATCAGTCTCCAATAAAGATCAAAATAAAATGCCTGCTGCAAAAAAAAAAATATTGAATTGGGGGGGAAAAATGATATGGGAAATTGAAGAATGGAAGGGAAAACTGGACGTTAAAAACCATCAAGATAGCGCCGTTTTTTTTTTTTTTTTGGATCGTCTGCAAAATGTATTTCCAAATACAACTAAAGAATTAAAATTAGTTTTAAAACATTCATAACTCCAGAATTCGCTAGAAGCAATAAAAACGGAAAATGAAATATGTTTTGTATTGTCTGCGACAAAGAAATTACAGCTAACGAGTGTAACATTAGAATTTCAGATATTTGTTAATTTTCACAGTTATTACTCTAGAAGTAGGGGTAACAAACAAACATACAGACAGACACAAGGACAGACGCGCACAGATTTTTATAGAATAGATTACGCATACAAAAAGACCCAGAAAAAGTGTTCCGCATTTTTTTAATTAAAAAATATATTTTTAAATACAATATTCACTAAACAAACGCACAAAAAAATGAATGGAAATACTTATCTAAAACTAAATATTACTGTTTTTCTATCATTAAAGGAATATATTTCTATACTATTGTCAATAGAATTCTGTTGAAAACTTTCCAAAGTATTTGTTCGCCAAAACCGTCTATAGATTGCTATAGAAAACTTTTCCGAAGAACATTCTTATAGAAACTATGTTGATTTATACACTGCCATGACAAGGTAAAGCGGAGTACATGCAGAAATGAAGTTTTGAGAAAGTTGACGAAACGCGTTTTGGATTCCATACTAACAATAGGGAAATTTTGGAATTCGACGTTCTTTTCGTACTTTATTTTCAGCGGAAGCAAGCTTGCACAATAAAACTGAAGTACGTACAATAGATGACAAAAATCCAAAACAAAAATCTGTAGATACTGCGCCTTACCTTCCCACGGCAATACAGAACTCTGTAATGCTATAATTGAACTAAATATTCACCTTTTGATAATGGTGGCACCAACTGCGCACTTTTTCACTCATATTTTTAGCACACAACAATTATTTCTTAATTCAAAATAAACCTCATAATATTCTTTGCTTTTAAGTATGACACTATATCAATCAAATAGAATATTTCCTAGTGCAGATCGGCGTTAACATACAACCATGCAAAACACAGGAACAATACTGAAAAAGTTCAGACAACTTGTAAGAGCGTTTCATAGTTAAAAATAAAACTATCGTCTGCCTCTTTCAAAAAAAAAAAAACCCTATTCGCAACTCCAGAGTTCGAATACGCTACCTTGCGGTGATTTACAAAACTGCCGAAAAAACTAAAACATTGCGTTCCACGTGTTCATTTTGGGCAAAACAAACAGTTTGTTATGTGCATTTTTTTTATTTGCGTAATTCATAATTTGGAATCGTCATCAGCAACAGCATAACATCAAAAATATCTGATATAAACTGTGAGTACACATTTTATTTATCTTGTTCTGAGCGAATTTGAATAAATATGTTTTTCAATTCGATGAAAAAAAGCGGACTTAACAACATTGACTGGACACCATGCTGAAAAATTACTGCTTTTTCTTAACCTAATTCCACATAAATGATTCAAATAACCTTGTTACTATAGCATCCAACTGAAATGGACAGTATGCAAATAAATTTTCTTGAAAATATTTATCGCAGAACAGATTGATAAATCCAGAAAGAACGTTAAGAATTTGAACCATAAAAAATAAAAGCTTGGAACTTTTATCGCTAAAATATCGCGCCTGTCATTATCGGTGAAAGAGTTTCGCCAAAAATCTGTTTATAGGGTTATGGTTTTAGTATTGTGTAAAAGAATAATGTATCTTGACAAGATTTCGCATATCAGTTAAATCATTTCCATGACGAATGAATTAAATGCATGATTTCTTTTGATATCCAATGATACAGTCATAGAATTATATTATCTAGAGTTAAATGTTACTCTTGGCAGTCTGTCACGTAAATGCACTGTGACAAAAATGTCAACAAATCCCGGAAATGTCACAAAAATGCCAACAAATGCCGGAAATGTCACGAAACTGGACATAATATGTACTAATGTATAGAAAAAACAGTACAAAATGAAAACGCTGTTCAAAGCGAACCAAAAATTAATGAATACCGAATTCAACATCGTGAAAATGGCTGCTTCAGAACAACTTACTGTGTGTTCTGCATTAATTGTTTACTTTCGAAATACTTTTTGATTTCTCATCTCTTTCTACATGGGTCAGAATAACCAAAAGACTTTGAAAAACTTTTCGAATGAATAAAGAACAAAAAAATCATACATGCGAACAAAAATTTCTGTCATTTCCTAAGTTTAGAAGCAATTTATACATTACGGCGTGCGTTTGTTTTAGTTTTTTCATCCGCCATTAGACAGTGACTGCAACGTCCCCTATAATTTGTTGGAGTTGCGATTTAAATCTGGAAAAGAAAGAAATTAAAATTAGTATGTGATAATATGTTAGATCAATAGAAGGACATGGAAAATTTTTGTGCTCATACATTTTAGTGAAATAGAAGGATATCTGATTTAACCTAGTGTTGCCTTATGCTTTCTATACAAAAGATTTAAAGACAAAAACATTTTTTAAGCATTGCACTAAATAAAGGCACATTTAATAATATTAACCAGTCCAAAAACTCATTTTTGATTTTTTTCCTAAGAAGTCTTACTGTTGCTCTGAGGTGACGATATATTATTTACAATGTTATTGGTGTATTGAATTGTTAAACTCGCTTTTCGTTAGGAGATTGCGTTAGGTTGCGACGATCATCAATCTTCTGTTATTTTCTACTATCACTTAACGCTTAAAGCTGATCCAAAAAGTCAGGAAGTTATCACTTCAAAAAGCATTTATATTTTATCGGATCTTTTGAATTTGTGCTTTCGTCCCGACACTTATTTCATTTTACCAAGCACCGTCAGAAGTTTCCCGACTTTCTCAAGCGATACATTCTTTTTACTATTTTATAACCGAGATGGAGGTAGAAATATATTATTATTTTTATATGAGAGTGATTACTTAGGAAATGTTAGGCAACAAATCAGTTTGTTGACAGTTGCTCAGCTAAATAAAGTCAAAAAGTAAGCAAACTAGGAGGATGCGGCGTAGGTAGGTGTTACGGAAAGTCCAATCAAGCCAGCTGGTTGCCACAATGACAGTTATTTTTTTATTAGTAGGCCTTTATACAAGTAATCACTCTCCTTGCAATTTTTAAAAAACTGATTACCAAGTGAGTTTAAGTGAAAATTAAAGAAAAAAAAGGAAACCCGGAGTCGCCATGATTTTGAACGACTCCGACTCCTTTACCCCAAAATCAGTTCGACTCCCCCTCCACCACCCTGAAAAATAAGTTATGACCACCACAGAAATGTTCAAACTCGATTTTGTCTTATGATTAGTGGGCGTATCTCTAACAATAAATAGTTAAAAAGTGATAGCCCCCACACTGGTGGCGGTTCTCAAGCAGTGGCGTAGCCAGGAAGTTATTTCGGAGGTGGGGGGGGGAAGGAAATTTGACAAATTGATATGGAGATCTTCTCCAAAATAAGCAAAATAGAGATTTTACAGACGAAAATTTTATTTTATTTGTTTTTCTGACTGAATTTAAAACAGGCAACAAAATTTAATGAAAAATCGATTCCCTACTTCCCTCAGGAAACCCACACAGGGACAAAATTCTAAGAAACTTGGAGGGAACTAAACAAAGGAGAAGTGCCTTTTGTTACATTTTAAACAGGGATATTCTCAGAATTTGCATCTACTTTAATGATACAAGGGAAATCAATGTGTTGGATACTGCAGAGAGGAATATTTTCGCACACTAGCTAAAAATTGAGAATCATTGCCAGGAAGCTCAGCGCCTTACAGCGCTCCCTCATTTCGTCCCCCCTTCCCCCGTCCATTTGACTTAAGCAGTTTTCCCTTCAAGGTTTTTTTTTTGTATGTTATACATTGTACAAGATAAACATACAGTGAAGAACCGTTTATACGTTTTTATCAATTATACGTTTTTAAAATGGGTCCCTGAAAAATCGAATACACATTAACCTATACCTATTATACGTTTTTCGTTTGTACGCTTTTTTCATACAGTCCCTTCAAAAACGAATAAACGGTGCTTCACTGTATATGCATATTTTTCGTGTACCATTTTTTTTTACTTACACGATCAATTTTTCTCTGTTATCATATATTTACACTTAGTCATTTCGGAGGTGGTCCGGACCCCCCCCCCCCTTGCCTATGCCACTGTTCTCAAGCGATACAGTAAACTGGAAATCTTTAAATCGGTGTCCTGCAAAACGCTTAAAAGTGACATACGCCCATTCATCTTTTTAGCGACGACATACAGTAAAACCTGTCTGCAACGAAACTGTTGAAACCTAAAAAAGGGATTGTCACAGACAGGTTATCGTTATGGACCGTTTGATTAGTAATGCTGACATATTGCTGGCGGGACCACGGAAAATATCGTTGTAGACAGGTTTATTGTTATGGACAGTATTGTTATACACAGGTTTTACTGTATAGTGAAGCGAGTTCCAAAACCCCACTTTCGAAAGATGAAAAATAGAGAACAGTAAGAAGGGATCTGGCTTATCTCTCCTCTGACAAGATCCAGAGCTTTGTTGTGCATTTACTGTGAAGTGAGTAACTGTTGCGAATGGTGAATCATTAAGCTCCTACGAATTAGGAAGCATTCAACTTAAAATGATGATTTCGGATGGGGGAACACTTGTAAGATGTTTACACTTAAAGATGTTTTATTCGTTCCAGGTCTTTGATGTCAGTAAGCAAAGCAACATGGAATGGTTGCACTGTAACGTATGAAACGGATCGTTGCAAATTAACACACGAAGGGGAAACTTTTCTAGAAAGAAAATGAAAGCAAAATCGTTATGAAGTAATCTTAGGTTGCGTTGGATCGTTGGGTAAGCCTGGTGTGACACATTCATCGAATTTTGTTATCGCGTAATGCCAGGGGCGTGCGAACGGGTAGGGGGGGGGGGAGAAGGTACACCTCTTGACCCGAGCCCAATATTTTTAAAACTAGGGGTAAACAATATGGAGGGGGCCCGGAAAAGTCATTTGTGATGGAACCCGAAATGTCTGTGCACGCCCTTGCATTATGTACTGAAAAGTTCCATACAGTTTTGCAAGTATACGTTTGCATATTTAGCAAAATTAACGAACCGGCTGCGTAAAAGAGATGCAGTTTTTTTTTTTGTTTGCAACCCCTACCGACTAAGAGGGGGCACAATTGCTGCATTTTCATTTTCTCACTATTGGCGATTTCGGTCCCCCCCCCCCCCTTACGGTGATGGCAAGAGAGTGGAAAAGTTGAATCAAATGAATTGAGAAGGAGGAAGAAAACTTCGGTCAATTTTGGACGTTTTTTAGGCTTTACGAGGATTTAGTTTTCGATTTCATTTCAGCACTCTAAACAGTTAAATAACTACAATCACAACTAAATTTGTTTCTGAGCTCGCTTAGATCATCTTAGGATGAGCCTTCTGACATTGCTATGTTGTGCTGTGGGGCATTTCGTATTTCGAAAAAGTTTAAAAACAGTGAAATGTGTCCTGCAATCTTTGATTTTGAAATGCAAATGACAGGTTGCCCCCCCCCCCCCCCGATGGCGCACCCTTCAAGTGTTACGGAGTACCTTTTTAGAATAAAAGCCCTTCAAAAAATGTTCTTAAATTCCAATGGTGATCCGCACCATGGACCCTCCCCCCCCCCCCTCCGGGAACCCAGGTAATTAGCAGCTTTGTTTATTGGAGTTTATTATTTCACTATTATAGAGTGGCTTTTGCGATATTTGAGCATTTTAATAAAGCAATAGGTTTTTTTTAAAGAAAGGAGGATTTTTCTCCCCCCCCCCCCTTTACCCTCCCAAACCCGACGCGCAAAATGCTGGGACTTTTTACCCGTTCTTGTTGGAAGGGTAAGAAACAGTTTGCAACAGTTTTTTAACTGTTTGGTTTGGATGTTCGAGTTTTGCGTTTTTTTTTTCGCTTACTTTTACTGTACTCTTTACTAATAATAAAGGTCAAAAGTCTCTCTGGATATCGGGATCTCTATCTGGATCTCTGTGACGCGCACAGCGCCTAAACGTTCGGCCGATTTTCATGAAATTCGGCACAAAACGAGTTTGTAGCATGAGGGTGTGCAGCTCGAAGCGATTTTTCAAAAATTCGATTTTGTTCTCTTTGTATTCTAATTTTAAGAACATTTTACCCAGAAAATTATCTTAACGTGGAAGAGTAAATGTCCAAATTATCATACGTGGATCCGTAACATGGACGAGCAAAAAACCATAGCAAATGGGCGAGAAATTCATTATCCGTTATTTGTAAATATGCAGGCGAACCAAATGACTTTTTAATTTTCTACTACGGGCAAAGCCGTGCGGGTACCACTAGAAAATAATAAATCCGATCTGTCAAATGCAAAAATATTTGCATATAAAGCGTATGCATATAAAATAAAACTAAGCTTAATAAATCCCTTTTTCAATCAATACATCCATTACAGTTTGCATTTCTACCCACTTAAGTATTTTAGTTAAATTCGCCCGTTCAAATACGTTATAAATATAGAAGAGGCGGCGATTGGGACTGAAAAGTGGGGGTGGGGGCAAAAGAAGAAAAAATGACTACTAAAAGCCATGGCACTTAAAAAAATAAAAGAAAATGGGGAGGGGGGGGGGGTTACAAGAGCAGATGAATGGAAATTGATGTAAATGTAGCAACTTATCACTCACGTTTTTAAAAAGAGTTTGATGAATTTTGTACTCAATAAATTTCCCCGACGAAACGCTTATACGTGAATTGAACTTGCATATTATTTATTCCAAAGTATTTTGAGATATCACAAACACTCGGGAATAATTCCATTGAACAAGTGTGGCATGTTTTTAAGTAAAGCAATTGATTTTCTAATATATAAATAATGAATACATAAAATAAAAAATAACTGCATGTGGTAAATAATGTTTCGTAAACAGAAAACTAAGTGAAACTAATAATAATGTTTTGAAAATTTTGACGTTTCTGTTTTTTTTTTTCTAGAATAATTTCTAGTTTTGGTTCCTTATATAGAAAATAAAAGAAAAAATGAACCATAAAGGGGGGGGGAGCGATTGCCCCCCTTATCCCCCGAATCGCCGTCACTGAAAACCGAGGTCACTGTTAACTTCTTTCGGTGCTTAATTGCACAGGTTTATTTTGATGAGAACACTGAGACCGGTTAAAAGAGGGGACATCCGAATGAAATCTAATTCTTCACATGAAACCTAGTCCACTGCTCCAATTTTTCCTTGCGTATTTTGCAAAACTCAGTAGGTGTCGTTTTTATCGATTCTTCGTCTGCACCAATGTAGCCATTTTGTTTCCAACTTTGACCCTCCATTCTCAACACAGCTTGTTGGAACGTCGCTGACTGTGAATTAGGATGCGTCTTTTTTTTGCGTCGCTTGTTTTGATTTCTCAAACTTCATCCCCTTCATTTGCTTTGATTCATTGAGCTATTTCAGCAGCCTCGTTCATAAAAGTTGATTTCGCATGTTGCGACAGATGTGCTTGTATTCTGAATTATTTATACTAACTGGTAATTTCAGCTGCTTTAGAATTAAAAAAAAAAAAAAAAAAAAAAATCTGGGTCTCAACTGGGAAATGAAAGATAAACCTTTTCTATAAAAACAACAAAGGGGCGATTCTCGAAAAAATGTCCCGCGCGTAACGCCAAGTTTTTTATTTTTTCCAGCTAACCAAAGCCTTCAAAAAAATAATGCATTTGGGGAATAATACAGTAAAACCTGTAAAGTTGACCACCTTTGTAAGTTGACCACCCGTCTATGTTGACCGCTTTTGTCAGGAGCGGAATTATTCCTATCTTATATAATGAAAAAAAAACCTCTGTAACTTGACCACCTCTCTATCTTGACCACCTGTCTATCTTGACCACTAATGAACCCCAAGTTTGGTTTAGAGTATTGTAAAAAACCCTTTGTAAGTTGACCACTTGGTTTATTTTTAAAAATTTTATTCAACAAATTATTAATTTTATTATTTTTTTTATAGCTTTCCAAGAATATTTTTGATGCCAGACCAGCATTTTACCAACTAATGAAACAGCAGCTTAATTAAACCTCCTTTTGAGTTTAACCATATGGGAAAACTACTAAGAACCCTTTTATTCTCCAAACTTGTTTTTCTTTTGTTGTTAAACGAAAAAAATTTTATTTTTTGATTAACTATAATTTTTTAGGAACTATTAATATAAAATGATTAACTTTTCATAAACAATAAGACTTTTTTTTTGATAAATTTACTGAAATTTTAAATTTTCATAACATACTATACATCATTCTGGGAAAATAATCTCTAAAACTATTCGAATAACATTTTATATTATTGATTCAAAGTAATGCTAAACAATGAAAGTGAGTTGAACAGAAAGAGTAAGTGTCAATTAGGCAAAAAATGAATGCATGGTGCAAGACTTACATAAAAAAATAATCATCATCATCATTACCCCCCTTTATAAGTTGACCACCTGTCTAAGTTGACCACCAAAGTATTGCACCGCAAGTGGTCAACTTACACAGGTTTCACTGTACATGCTTTAATATACTATCAACGCATAATAGTTAATCCTATGTTTGCCAGATTTCTGAAATGTTCAACAGGACACTAGTTGCCCCCCCCCCCAGCGTTGGGAGTATCGAAAAGGTACACACTCCTGGCTGGGTTTTAGTGTTTTAGAGGGTAGTTCATTCTGCGTGCTATGTATAAATGATTGCGAACTACGGACCTAAATCAGGGGTAATAATAAATGACACAATGCAGTATAACACAATGCAGTTAAACTTTTCCTATATGATAACATTCATTAATTACTTAAATTACTTTAGTAAAAAGAAACTTTGAATGGGAGGAAAAATTGAAAAATATTTACCCGTACCTTTTATTGGATTTGACCTTTTTTTAGAAATTCTTTTTGGTTTTAATCTTGGTTTGAATCCTCGCAAATTGTTTCGATATTAATTTCACAAGTCAATGTTACGAATGACAAAATAATTATCGAGACGGTTTTCGCTATAGGAGCAGCATCGTGAGGAGCCGGTCGACGGTGAAGCTGCGGAGGGTGCTGGCGGGAAAATAAAATGATAGGAATCCAAAACAGTCAAGTGAGAACAATAAGCAATCATGATTGCTCAAAAAAAAAAAAAAAAATGGAGCGAGAAAAAAGCTTTCATTATTCCAACGCCTAACCCTGAATTAATTTTTTTAAATGTCCGATTTTTCAAACAAGGCGTGGTCTTGATGACGTCACAAATGATGCACTTTGCCGCATCTTTCTACTACGTTTCCACGTTACGATTCAGGGGTGCCCACAGGGGGGGATTTTTTTTCCAGAAGTTTTGATTTTCTTTAGAACATGAAATTTTTGATTTTTGGTAGGAAAAATTTTTTAAACTTATTCAACAAGAAATAGATGCATAAGTAATACATTTTTCGCTTTCTCTTTTCAAAATTTAATATCCGTGTCTCTTTTCAATAAAGGGAACATCAGAGACGGGATGGAGTTGGTGCCCGTTTCAAAGCTTGATCAGGCGATTTGATTTCTATTTAATTTATTATAAATCTTCCGGAAGTAGCACAATTCTGCATGATGAATACATGTGACAGTGATGAGAGGGAGAGAGATCAAAAATGACTAAAATAAAAAGTTTTCCCCTCTCCTTAACGTATTGTTTGTAATAATTCTGACCACTATGCACTGATCTTTCGATGATTCATTTGCATCTTGACAATCATTAAGAGCTAGTTTTGAAGTTTTCGAATAACATATTTTTAATCCCTCTAATCGACAGTTACTATAGTTTTTTCATAAAATAATTGTAGTTTATGTAGAATTTTTCTCATTTCACTTCACTGTCATCTTCTCTACCATTTTTAAACTGATTGGTTCAATTTACCATTAGATGATTTTTTTAAAACTTTCAGTGATGTTGGTTTTCGCTGATGAAAGCTTAGAAGGTATCTGATATGCATAGAAAGATATTTGATTCGTTGAATTTCTCGACTTTTGATTTTCCATGTGTGCTGAATAGCTGAATCCATTTTTAAGAATTTCCGAAGAATATATATCACAGGGTATCTGTGTGCTATTCATCCTTTTTAACTATGTAACTTCAATTTTGGAAAACTTTCAGGAGAGCGCTTCTCACTATAACGCCCGAATAACAACATCCTTATCATCAAGAATAATCTAAAACTGCGTTTCTAGAATTGCAATTTTGAAAATTTTTAAAGAGAGCCCCTGATCTCCTTAACACAATTAAAGACAATCCTAGAATTGCGTTTTTGGAGTATCTATTTCGAAAAACTCCCGGTTGAATGGCACCGAAACTCGCCTTCCACGAACATTATCAAATTTTCAATTTTTCCCCTGGGGTGAGCCCCCGGACCCCCCTTTACCTGACACAACCAAAACTAATTTATCATGGGATGACACCGAGTCATCACCATAGGTCGTCTAAATCCCAGTTTTTCAACTAACAATCTTGAAAAATTTCCGGAGGAGAGTCCCCGGACCCCCTCTCATAATCAAATTTAACGTACGGTTGTGTTTTGGGAACCTAAATTTGGGTAAAAATTATCGGGAGAGGATATATTGGACCTCCTCTCTACTTCCTCTCCAACTTAAAATATAGTCTAAAGCTGCGTTTTTATATCTTCAATTTCGAAAAAATGCCAGGAGGTAGCCCTTTGACACCCCTATTTCTGATTGAATATTCTCTTTACAATTACATTTATATTGCTAGTACTAAGGTCCAGTAAAATGACTATCCCTGCTAAACCAAAAGCTAAATCTCTCTCAGCATATTGGAACATGCTTTTGAAATAATTAAGGGTCTGCCAAATGCGTACATACCCCCGCCCCCAGTTTTTTGACCTAGCGACGGCCCTAATCAAGATTTATCGAAACTGCGTATTTACAAAAAGCTACAAGTTCGAAAATTTAAGTGGAGCGTCACTCTCCTTTCCCCCTCTCTCGTCAACATTATTAAAGATCATCTTAAGTTTCATTTTCAGGGCTTCAATTTCGAGAAAATTCTGGGAGAGCTTCCGAAAACTTTTTCTTAACGTCACAAAGGTCAGCTACAATTGTAATTTTAGATGATCAATTTCAGAAAACTGCTTGTCCCCTAACCATAGATAGCCTAAAATAGGGTTTTTAAGACTTTTATCGCAAAAATTTTCCGGGGGAAAGCCCCCGAATCTCTTTTTTCCCTAACATTACCACAGATAGTCAAAAACTGCGTTTTTAGATCTACAATTTTGAAAACTCATCGGAGGAGAGCCCCCGAACCCGCTCCTCTCCCTAACACAACGGTAGAGACTATCTAGAATTGCGTTTTTGAAGTTTAAGTATTGAAAAATTACCGGAAAGAGGCCATCGAGCCTTTTTTCCCCCAAACATCACCAGAGATGGTCTAAAACTGGTTTTGAAACTACAATTTCGTCTTTTTTTTTTTTGAATAGTTCAGAAGTGAAGTCGTAGAGAATAGTGACTGCCCTTCTCTGATGGGGGGGGGGGACACACACCATACACTGTATTACAAGAGAGTAAGGCTTTCACTGGGTTGCTGAAATGTGTTGAAAACGACTATTGAAAACCTTTAGGGCAAGTACATGACTAAAAATATCGACCGCACAAGCTATGTAATCAGCTGAAAATACTTAAAATAATCGACTATTGTTTCAACAAATCAGAAACTGAAACAAAGATTTCAAACAAAAAAAACTGATTTACCTATAAACTAAACTAGCTATAGCTTAGGGCACTCATTTTGTTGAAGGCCTCCAACTCCAGAAAATTTCATCATTTGTTCTTTTTAAAAAAAGAAAAGTACTTGAAAAAATTAATTTGTTTTTAAAGTGCTTGAAAACCTTGAAATTTTGGAAAAGTGTGTCTACAAACCATAAACTTAATTTATAACATATGGGAGGGGGAAGGGGGAGAAATGTCGATATGTGTCAAATTTAGCTCCTTGCCGCTTCCTGCATGAAAAATGTAAAAATCATGGTTCTCACGTTTCTGTAACACATTACTTGAGATAAATTTTTGTGACTCACATGTTTCATATATTGCTGTTTCCCAAATGCAGTAATTTTGGAAATTCTTTTGTATTGCTTTGCGTACTGCATATTGTTGATCTGTTCAGCGCAGGGGGAGAAAAACACTACCTCTATTTTTTTC
Organism: Uloborus diversus; assembly: GCF_026930045.1. NCBI lineage: Eukaryota > Metazoa > Arthropoda > Arachnida > Araneae > Uloboridae > Uloborus > Uloborus diversus. The sequence goes on from NW_026558741.1 coordinate 111,518, forward strand.
GTTTTTTGCACTGCTTTTAATTGAAAAAAAAAAGTTGTTGTAATGAGAAATCTAGTTTTTTGTTTTTTTTAAAACTTAAAATAGAAAACTGTACAATCTAATACTTAATTTCAAGGGCTGGAAAGGGAAAATGAAGTGCCTTTAATAATTTTACTTGTTCTCGAGTTCTTGAAACGGAGTATAGATGAGTGTTTGAAATTCCTAAGCAAAGTGTGCTTCAATTTTATTTCTTATCAAGTGCATAAATTATTAATTGTCCAGATGGGTAGCCATATTGCTCTCTTGTTACCTATGTGTATACATCATTTATTTTAAAGCATTTTTTACTATTGATCATTTTGTATATAATTCGTTGTTGTATTTGTGGGTGGGTTGGATGCAAGATCAAAAACTAATTGAATTGAATCGACAACCAATGTATAAGCAAGTAACAATGCATAATCTTCTCTTCTTCCTCGCTTTTTCTCTCTGAGGAATGCTGTCATTGATTTGTCAACCCGAAAACAATTTTTATTGTGTATTATCGTAATTTGCAAAAGAATATTTTGCTATTTGTTTCCGATATTTTTGTAGTTCCAATTACCCCTTATAAGGCTTCAAAAAGCAGAATTTTATATCTGTTTTAGAAAAATTCCTCCGGGGGAGAAGCTCCCGGACCCCTTAAAATTGGGGATATTCTATGCCAACTTAGACCTTATGTTTAAAGCATAGTGGGGAGTAGAAGACTTTATAAAATGGCCTTTTTTTTTGTCACCGACAGAAAAGTTGTCCGGACTACTAAAGAGACCCATAAACCTGAAATGGCTTAGGGACACGTAGAGTCTAAATCCAGCCAGTTGTAATCAACACAACTAAAAAAAAATAAAAAAATAAAAAACCTGCCCCCCCCCCCGGAACTTGGTTCAAAATCCGCCTATGGGTTCATATTGCATACATCTAGTAATGACTCCATCCCTAAACAGAAAGTTGAATCCACTCTCCCTGTAATTATTCATACGTTTCGGGGGAAAATGGTGCAGCAAAACTCAGGGGTCTCCAAAACTTGTTTACTCAAGGTCCACCTTGTAAATTTTGGGAAGGCGAGGTGGAACAATCCAACAATATTTAAGGTCAAATGGTATTTATTAGCGCTACCCCCCTCCTCCCGTGAATTCGACTGGAAATTAGACACTTTAAAAACTTATGTTTAACCCGATTCGAAAGCGAGAAAATTTTTGGGGGGGAATTTGCGCCATTGAGCTTGGGGGGGATGGGCACCCCTGGTTACGATAATCGAGAAGCGAATTAAAATTGCGCTCTACGCTTGCTACCAACCCTATCGCTGTCAATACACGTGAGTAAAGATGCTAGTTGAATATTTTGCACTGTGAATGGCAACACTGAATGGCATTTCATCATTTGTGATGTCATCGGCGGAAGCGCAAAATACGAAAGCGCACCGATTTAAGTGTATTATTTTTTTAAATATTAAACTTAAACAAAATATTTAAAAAAAAAAAGGTCAGATCCTATGTTTTTATGCATGCTCATTCAGAAAAAAAGATTTTTAAAATTTTGGAATTTATGAGTCTAAACCAGGGGTAATGAATAAAACATGACGCAAGCATTTAAGCATTTTATTTCCTACACGTTACTATTTTTAAGTTACTTTAGTAAGAAGAAAACTTTAAATGAGGAATAAAATTTGAACATTATTTACATATTCTTTGTTCTGGGCGGTCATTTCAAGCTCGCCAACTTGCGAGATCGAGATTTTCGCTCACATGATCGGTTGTGACGTAGAAATATCGCAAAGTAGTGTTCTAATCTACTCGAACCTAGACGCAACCTAAGTTCGAGTAGATTAGAATACTACTTTGTGACATTTCTACATCACAACCGATCATGTGAGCGAAAATCTCGATCACGCAAGCTGACGAGCTTGGAATGACCGCCCTGGTTAGGACTTTTTTAGAAACTTTTTTGCTTTTAATCTTTTTGTAAAAATCCCCACAAACTAACCCGAAATTAATTTTATCGGTAAATGTTACAAATCTGTACCTAAGAGCCAGCCAGACTCACGTAAGTCACATTAATTGCTACTTTACAGGAGATAAGAAAAACATTTGTGCGGCGCGTGCAAAGGACAGAACGCGCGCTCTTTTAACACTGATAAAAAAAATTACAAAGTTTTTTTTTCAGATCTACGTTTGCCTGGCATTATGTGAACTAGATAAAAACCTGTAAAGTTGACCACCTGTCTATGTTGACCGCTTTTGTCAGGAACGGAATTAGTCCTATCTCATATAATAAAGGAAAACCTCTCTAACTTGACCACCTCTCTACCTTGACCACCTGTCTATCTTGACCACTAATGTTCGCCAAATTTGGTTTGAAGTATTGTAAAAAAACCTATGTAAGTTGACCACTTGGTGAATTTTTTTAAACTTTCTTCAGAAAATTATTTTATTTTATTATTTATTTATTTATTATAATTATTATTCTATTTTTTCTTTTTTTAATAATTTTCTAAAAATGTTTTTAATGCTTTGATGAGACACTAGCATTTTACTAACTAAACAGCAGCATAAAGCTTATGCTGCTCTTTATTCTCCAAACTTATTTTTCATTTGTTGTTCTATTTGAGATAGCTTTTTGTACTCTGTTCAATGAAAATAGGTGTCAGTAGAACAGTTCAAAGTCTTTTCTTTCAGTTGCAATATGCTGTGGCAACACAGGAATTGTGCTAAAAAGAGCAGGCCAGGGATCTATACATTTTGAGCCACCTGCAACAAAATATGTAGGGCCCCTCCCTAGTGGCCAGCAGTGTCTATTTGCAAAGTGAATAAGTCTTAGTGCTAGTTTTTCTCTATTTTTTTTCTTCAATTTCTAGGGCCGTTAGCCCCTTTAAGGTCGCAGGCCCCTCACTCTGTGGGTACGTAGATGTACGCCTGCTAATAAGGAAAGATACATGTTTCTGGTGCAAAGGGATTAAGAGATAGGACATTTTAATTTTGCCTTTATGAACTGGGAGAGTCGCGCTTATTGCTCTTTGTGCTATAAGTTGTACAAAAAAGGCATGAAAAAGAAAGTTACTTGAACTTGAGATTAATAAAAAGTATGAAATATTATGTTAAAATTACTTGAAAATGGAGAAAGCCAGAGAAAATTAGCCGGCACATATGGAATTAAACAAAATTCTTTGAATAGTATTTTTAACTATAGTTTCACTTTCAATAATGTTAAACAATGAAAGTGAGTTGAACAGAAAGAATAAGGGTGAATTACTCAAAAATGAATACATGGTGCTAGAAATGACAAAAAAAAAAAAAAAAAATCATTACCGCCCTTTATAAGTTGACCACCTGTCTAAGTTGACCACCAAAGTACTGCACCGTGAGTGGTCAACTTCACAGGTTTCACTGTATCTGCATACAATGCAGTAATAAACCTAAAATCGCATTTATTGGACTTAGTCAGTCTGGCTGTGAGGCGCAGAAATGACAAAGTAATTATTTTTAAAAAGTTAATTTGAATTTTGACATCTTGAATTCAAATTATGTTTTCGCAATCACGAGTGTGTGTATGTGGGCTTGTGTGTTTGTGTGTGAGGGATGTGTGTTTGTGTGTAGGGGTATGTGTATGTGTGTGTAGGCATGTGTGTTTGTGTCTGTGTGCTGGCATAAGTGTGTGGGTAGTTGTGGGTATGAATGAGCGTAGGGGGTATGTGTATGAGTGTGCAGGCATATGCGTTTGTGTCTGTGTGTAGGCATGAATGTGTGGGTAGTTGTGTGTATGTGTAGGCGTTTGTATGTATGCATGTGTGTTTGTGTGTGTATGTGTGCTTGTATAGTTGTGTATGTGTGCGCTTTTGTGTAGGACACGGATGCAACCTGGCGACGATTTTTGCTATAGGAGCAGCATCGTGAGGAGCCGGTCGACGGTGATGGTGCGGAGGGTGGCGGTGGGAAAATAAAATGATAGCCCCTCAAAACAGTCAAATGAAAGCAATAAGCAATCGTGGTTGCTCAATAATCCTTCATAGGCAATTATTTTTAGAGTTTTTGATCACCTATAATCAATTTTATCAATTTCCGGGACGTGAAGTAAACCGGCCGGGATTTTGTCTGAAAACCGGAACTGTTCCGGTCAAACCAGGACGTCTGGCAAGCCTAAACAGGGGGGGGGGACACCAGGGGGTGGTGATTTGTGGCAGCACCCTCCCCCTTGGAAACTTTTCAGTTTTTAGTCTGAAAAATGCATGTTAGCATTATATTTTTCAAAAACTTGTAATTCCACTCTGGGTGTCACCCCCCAGACTGGTGATACCAGGGGCGGACCTCCCCCCCCCCACCTAACGCTTATATTACACATTTTAGAAATAAAATACGAATAATGAAAACTCAAAAACACCCTCTACCAATTTTTGACCTCCCCATTGCCCTGTTTGTTTTTGTGTATGCGTATATATTGCAGAAATGCCTCTGGGAGAAATTTTAAAAGCCCCCCCCCCACCCGCGAAAGAAACAAAAAGAAAATTTCTGGTTGTGCCGCTGTTTTTTTGGGACTTCAATTTCCGGTAGAGAGTTCCAATCCCTTTATTTTCCACTAACGACTTCAAAAATGCAAAAATGCGCAAACGCGTTTTTAGGACTACACTTCCGAAATATTTTTGAAGACTCCTCATCCCCCTTCCCCTAAGATCGTCAAAAATTACGTTTTTCGAACTACAATGTAGAAAAATTGGCGGTGAAGAATTCTCTCAGATGGAAGGGGGGGGGGGGGGGCTTAGTCTCTGAGAGGGGGATAAAGTTCCAAAATTCGAATCTTCGATAAAATGGACAGGGGTTCAAAGACTCCCACGGAAAACTTTTCAGAAAAGGTTCCATTAGGTTCTTATCTTTCTATCAGTAGAAGTTTTTTATGACTGGTTCGCCTTTCTTTGATTCCATATCGTGCTATCCTTGACAATTTAAACAATCGTAGTCTCACACAAAAGAAAAGTTACTATTCTTTGGGGCACTTTACGACGAGACAGCTATACGCTTTTTTTTTTTTTTGTGCAGAAGGCGTTAATTTATATTTTGTCCTAACTGCTTTGCTTCCTCCGCCTGGAACCAAACAATCTGCAGTTCTTCCTATGTATGTTCTTTTTCTTCTAATAAAAGAAACTGTCAATTGCTGGGATTAGCGCACATCATCCTATCCGCAGATAAAGTGCGGCAGATAAGACTTTTAAAAAGGTATTGACGGAACAACCTATTCAACTCCTCTTTTGTCAACTCTTAAAACCCACATGGCAGGCAGTTATGTTGCTCTGGGGACAAGATCAAAAAGTTCGGCCACTTGACCGCAGGGTGGTGACTTGTTCACTTTTGTTAGCCTGCATTTCTCGGAAACCGATCTGTTCCCAGAGCGAAGACCCTGATAAAATGGCTTCCTTCCTTTGTGTATTCGTTTTATTGTTTACTAACTGACCCAGAAAACGTTGTTTTGCCATACAAATATTTTCTAGTCAATATTTTGGTTGTTAAATAACGAATCCCCAAGCTTAAATTGTGGGGATGAGATTTTTGACAGGAAGAGGAATGGGGCGCTGTAGACGATAATCACCGATAAAAGTTTGAAAAATATATATTCTCAATACACATGCTCCACACACACACACAAAGTTTTTGTACCGTTCAAAATTTGGCACGCAATGCTTTGTGATAAAAACAAATGCAGAATAAAATCTCAAAATGACGCGACGCTCCTGCAAGACGTCGGAAAACTCTCAATGATTTTTAAAAAAATGTGTTGCCATCTTCTGTTTGACTACAAATAAAATGTTTTTAATTAATTTTACCAAGGCTTTTACAGTGATTTTCAAAAATAGTTTTTACAATGATTTTCAACAACGTTTTTACAATGAATTTCAACAATGGTTTTTGCAATGATTTTCAAAAAGAAAAAAAAAATCTGGATAGAGACACCCTGATTACGTAGCGATATGAAATATATTTTATGTCCTATTCCCATCCGATTCCCTTCTCTTAATTCTTCCAAAGAGAAACCGGAGAGATTTTGGCAAAATTGTCAAAGGGTCGTGTCCGTTTTTTTTTTTTTTTTTTTTTTTTTTTTTTTTGAGAGTAAAGAAAGGCTGAGTCCTTGTTCGAATAAATCAGTCTAAACTTTAATAGAGGGACATTTAATGCTTTAACCTTAGAAAATTAGAGGGGAATAAAAGAAAATGTCCGAAATGGGAGGGTTATACGCAGGACCTGATTACCGCACAAGCCGCCTGGGCCTGTCCTAAGGGGCCCCAAATTACTCAAACAATTACGCATAGCATTAAAACTAAGCGAAAACTACATTCATTTGTAAAGTAATACTAAAAACGGACGAATTTTTAGTTGGAAAAGAACTTACTTAAATGAAAATTTTTATTAATTCTACCAGTCGTGAGTTTACCGTGTTACAATTATGAGATGTCTCGGAGGGGATCCATGAATGCACGTGATAAATGATTTACATATTTCTGTGATAGACAAAGGAGACCCCCAAAATCAGTCTATATGGGGCCTCAAAATGATTGTGGGCCTAGGACCTCACTTTTACTTAGCGGGCCCTGGTTATACGATAAGCGAGGTTTTACTGTATTATACATAATTTAAGAAATCTATAATATCCAGAACAAGTCTTTTGCGGATATTTATTGTTTAATTGCAAACATAGATGTAACTGAAAATGTCTTATGTATACCATATTTCATACATAGGAGACTCGGCAAGTTTACTTGGTCATTAGAGTATTCATCTTCAACTACGCGTTGCATCAACAATAGAGGGTCGTCTTTTTCGAATAGGTTTAACAATAACCTATTCGAAAAAGTCATCCCTCTTTAATGAAAGTGAGCTCAAGAAAACCATTTCATTTACTTATTCAATCTTTTATAAAATCATTTACGTATTAGGGGCATTCCACGGTATTTTTGACATTATGTCGAGTCCGTAACTTGTCCTTTTTTTGCCATAACTTTTTAATTTACCGTTTGATTTGCAAATTATTTTAATTTGAGCTGGTGTGTTAGTAGGAAAAGATCAAAATAAAATAATATGCTAATCAAACAGTAAATTAAAAAGTTATGGCAAAAAAGGTCACGTTACGGACTCTACATAAATGTCAAAAATACAGTGGAATGCCCCATTAGTTAACTAGTTTTTCCATCCACGCTCTTTCATTTTAAAATTCCCTTATTTGTTCCTTCCCTTATGTTCCTTCTTATATTTTCTTCGCTATTTTATTTATTCATTTCATTTTTCTCATGCATTAACTTATTTATATAGTTATTTATTCGTTTATTGTTTCGTTTTACTTTCATTTCTTCATTCATTCTTTTATTTACTCATTTATTCTGTCAAAATATCTTTTGCAATCGAATAGGAAATGTTTCATTAGAAAAAATTTTTATTTTTCACTCTGCCCCATAAAAAAAAGAAGGGAAAAATTTCCACCTGTTTTAAAGGTACAAATTTACTGTCAAAAAAAATTAAAAAATGCTTCAGTGCGAGTTTTGTCATAAAATATAGTGTTCTTTCTTTTTTGAATTTTCAAAACTAAAATCCAATTTCTTCAGTTTGAAAAAAGTAAGTCATCTTATCCATTTTCACTTGCCCCACATTTCCTTACTTTAACTATAATGCGCCAAAATTCAAAGGAAATAAGAATTTACATTCAACGTTGAGGAAGGGCTTCAAGAAAGCTTTGTCCCACGGTGAGTGTCTTCGATTCCAAGAAGAAAGAACAGTCGGGGGGGGGGGGAGGGGGGTTCCCTCTTTTTTTCGCGGAAAGCCCACGTCAGAGCCCGCTCCCGTTCTACAAGATTTATTGCTATTCCTTTGAATTGCTTTGCGATTGACGCTTTCCATCATGAAATCAGACCAATTACGAGCATACACACGTGTCTTATTTTCGCCAGCTCCTTGCTCTCCGCGCCTCAAAACAAAGAGAAAGAGAGAGAGATGAGCTTTGTGAAATGCGATAAAATGTGATTTATTGGCCGTTTCCTTTCAACTTCGATGGGCTCCGTGAAGTGACGGATCCAGACGATCCTGTTGGGAGGGACGAATGACTAATGAATGATAGGGGGTGGAAGGGGTGACTAATGAAAATAAAATTTTTAAAACGTTTAAGAACTGAAACATGACGTGTTTTTTTTTTTAATGTTTATGATTAACTGAGTTTAAATTGAAGTTTGTTTCGAATACCGAGAATAAAAAAGTGAAAAAAGAGGATGAACATCTACTAATATTCTTGATCCATTATATAATTAAACCCTTCAACTTTTGATTCGCTTGAGGACTCGTGAAGTATTTTCAGTAGACATTTGGGTCAATTCCAATTTTTTTCCTTATAAAAGAAAGTTTGTATCATCAAGATGACATCTCTTTTTATCAGTTTTCGTACCAAACGTAATGAAATACAAAAATTGCATTTGTAAATAAAATTTGAAGATAGTTACGGATTAGTTTGCTGATTGACCTGTTTAATATTCGCACATAAGTAGAAGAGTTTGCGGGCTCTCCTCCGAATATTTTCATATCAGAGGCGGCGATTGGAACTAAAAGGTATGTTTGTGTGTGGGGGGAGGGGGGGGGGGGACAAAAGAAAAACAACTAAAAGCCATAGCATGTTTAGCGGCAGCAAGAAAGTGAAAGAGAAAAAAAAAGGTACAAAATTTTGCTAAGGATGGTTTTACATACCCGGCGCTGCCTGGGTCAGTAATAATTGTGAGAAACAATCGCCACTTTCATTTGTTTTCTGTTTTAACTGAAAGGGCTCAAAACACCCCGCTTGATGTGATTCAAAACCGAACTTCATCCTTATCCATAAAAGCAAAATAGCGATAAGTATAAAGAACGAAACAGTATATTCAGTTAGAAACGAAAGCACGACATTAAAGCATATACAAGATTGAAGAATTTCCAAAATATGAAATTTCACTTGTTTAAAAAGATTTATTAGTTAATATTTCTTTCTTTTTTTTTTTTTTTGAACTTAGTCTAAACCTTTTTCAATATGGCTATTGAAATACAAACGGTTTTAAAAAATGTAACCCGTAATCCCACTATACTTGCCTTAGTTATTTTGGAATATTTCAATTATTGTACTTGATGCGATTTAAAATGTTACCAAATTTGTAGTAATCGTTTTGGGATACCTTGAATAATGCTCACCCTCCCTACTTTGTAAAACTGTTTGGTTCTAATTTTCGTCAATGAGATATTGTCGCCAAATGCTGAAATATTTTTTCTGACCATAAAATGATGCTAACACTTTCTATTTTCTGACGATTGACAAAATCAATTGTCTTTTTACTTAGTCCCGGTATCGATTATTGGCATAGATGAGGATAATAAATTATTTTCAAATAAAAAAAGAACCGACTTCAAAAAACAAAGAGGAACTAAAAAGAAAAAAAATAACTGGTCATACTTACATACGATTTCCTACCCAAACGCATAAATCAAATTTATTTTACAATTTCTGTAAAAAATCAACTAAACTAAACACCCAATTATAAAATAAACACGGATTCTAATTACCATACGATGAAATATACTTTATGTCCTATTCCCATACCTACCAAATACACATAAAAAATTTCATAAAAATCAGTTTGCCGTTTCAGAGGAGTTCAAACACTTAACACCGTGACAGGAGATTTTTTTTTGTATTAGATTAATGGGGAACCGGAGTCATTTAATTTCACTAGTAAGGAAAGATTTTTCCACATAAAACATCTATTTATGGAGTTAGTGTTCCTAAGGAAATCATTAAATCTGTTTTCAAATATCAAATGAGAATTTTCCCATCATCCAGTTCCTGTGCAATCATATGTTTTAAGTTTCCTATTTTTCCCTTTTGTTTCTATATCACATACCGTTAAAATCACATATAATTCACAGTTCAAACCCTGTTATGAAGACAATAAATGTGATGATAGATAGTCTGGTTTAGCACCAAATTTGATGATATATGCTATCAGAATTGAATTATTTTCTGTGTTTTTATATATGAATGCAAACATGAAAGGTTTTATAGGTTTTTACTCCGAGGGAAATGATTAAAGATATATTTATATCTAAACATCCAACAATTTAGGTGAGATTTAATATTGACAATTCAAAACTAGTTTAAAAGCTACACTATTACATAACTGTAACACATTGCCCTAAGTACTAATGACATTTTCAGTTAAAATGAAGGAAACATGTGAAAATTTTAAAGTTTTATCAGAAAAAAATTAGTACAACACAAACTTCGGGACAGTGGCGAACACAGCGGGGGTGCAAAGGAAGCACCCCCCCCCCCAAGATTTAGACTAGAATGAACATTTTTTGCATACGTTTTAGTTTACTTACATCCTGTATTATATAATATGAAAATTATTCAGATATGCATGCAATATGCACTAAAAAACCTAAAATATGCATTAAAACTAAAAAGATTTGAAGCGCTATTTTTTTTAAGTGAAAAGTTGTTACACCTGAATATAAAATGTTTAACTTCTTTTTTTCTTTTCTTTGCACTGTGTTATTAAAACGACTAATTGTTACTATTGCAATTAATTTGAATGAAAAAAATAGAAAATTTTTGAAAGTGGGTGGAAACAGAGGGGGGGGGGGTCTGTTTTCCCTCATTTCCAAACAGTGGCGGGATATGGGGGAAAACAGTTGTCTTATTTGGCTTTGGATCAAAAGGCTATTTTACATAAGAACCTGCAGAAATTGTGTCAGAAGCATTTTTCATGCCTCCCAATCTAATTAAATTGCTCACAATGAAAAATTTAACCTTAACATTAAACAATTCTTTAGTTTTGAGAAATCTGCAAAAACCTAAATATCGCAAAAGAACAAAAGTTTTATTATTTTTTTTAATAGTTATGTTCTCCGGACCCTGGACGTTATGTCCGACACTCGTCCGGCTCCCCTTCAAAACATCTCGAGTAAATCTTTCTCATTCATTTATTATTTCAAATTTTTGTGATTATCATCACCATTATTCTTTTTCGAAGTATTAAAACATTATCTTTACCTGTATGGTAAAAACATGTGCGCTCCTGAAAAGAAAACTGAAACACTTCTAGTTAATATACAAAACGTTTACCTTTAATTAATAAATCAAACTTAATGAAGATGAAATTGCAAAAAAATGTTGAAACAAATAGCCCCAGTGCGAAAAGGAGACTCAAAATCGACTCATTTCTCAGTAGAAGCATTTAAAAAAAAAACAAAGCGTTTTTGCAATAAATTGACAAATGTTCCTTTTCCTAAAATGAAAAAAAAAAAGGAAGAAAGAACAGTATCTTTCCTTTCTAAAGCTATACCACCGTACTTTTTTTAATTTAACCTTTTATACTATTTCAAGATTTTTAATTTAACACAATGAATGCAGGGCGATTGAAAAAATAAAATGGTTATTAAAACATATTAAACGTATCTCAAAAGGAATGGTCTTGTCATTGATTGAAGATTGAAGACACAGAGCAAAGCACTTATATGCAGTTACTTCTCATTAAAAAAAAGAAAAAGAAAATAAAAGAAAAAAAATCCGTGGACTTTCCTAAAGTACTTTAACTTTTAACGCGTCATGAAACCATCTGATTACACCCTGGGTGGGAAACTTAAAAAATAAAAGAAAGAAAACGCAGCTGTGACCGATCGCGTGTGAAAACAAGGCGGAAGTGTCATCTTTTTCCCAAACAGCCGGAAAAGATGACCGTAATAAAAAGCCCCCACCCCCTATCAATCAGAGTTTCAAGGACGCATCAGTTTCTGCGTAAATAAAGCTTTCTAATACGACTTCAATTAGAACCCCCTTTCCTCTCCCTTTTAGATAAGGCGAAGTACGTCAAGGTCAAGAATCGAAGAGGTTGACCCCTATGTTGTAAATTCTGCTCGCATTATTCAGAAAAATGCCTACTCGGGGCAATACGCCTGGCACAATAAATTTTGAGAACTGCTATTACTTTGACGAATGACGATTGGTTATCTAACGTGGTATATTGATCGTGTTATCTGACTGCGCAATCAGTTTTCAACTGATGTCGATACCTTGGAGGAAAAATCCCTTTCAACTACTTTTCCAAAATTTGCCGCCTGGTTTTTTGAAAATGACGGCTACGAAAAAAATCTGGGGAACTTTTTTCTGGTGCAGGCAAAGGACGGGACGTGGACTCTTTTAATGCTCTGGTAAAAAATTGAAAAATATTTTTTTGTTAGAATGCCGCTCACATGGCTCGATGTGGAATAGACTTCTACATCAATAATGCACTTAATAAACACAAAGTCGCTGACCACGTTTTTTTTGCATGAAAAAGGCACCCTGCATTTGCAGCAGTAACATATTACTCGAGATAAATTTTTGAGACACACATGCTTCATAGTTTGTTATTTATTTAATCCCGAATGCAGTAGTTTGGGTGTTCGTTTCTTGTTGCTTGCTTTCATCTTACTTATACCAGTGGCGCCCGGGGGGGGGGGGGGGAGTGACACCCAGCGTGGATTTGTATATTTTTGAAAACTATGAAGCTAAAATGCATTTTTAGGACTACAAATTTGAAAATATCCCGGGGGGAAATCCCCGGCTCCTCTTTTGCCACCCCATATTATGGGATGAATACTCGACTCAGAATCATTTTCATATTTTCAATTTTTTAGGTCGCTACCTGTCTATCAGCTGCTATTGGCTGGCACGTTTGATTCAAGTGGGTGAAATGCTCCGAGCTGCTTCGCTGGTAAAATTGGAAATATTTAACGATTGGCAGAAATCATGACAAATATATATATATATATATATATATATATATATATATATATATATATATATATATATATATATATATATATATATATATATATATATATTTCGTATGCATGGGTTTAACTAACTACAATTTGATTTCTAAAGCGAAGAGCGTGATTTCACCAGAATATCGGACAAGGCGGTAGGAACTATTTCCTTCGCTTGGCCGCAGCTCATTTTTCCAGGGACTGATTTACGGCAGGGCATTCGGGGCCCGGGGCACCAAAGGAAAGGGGGCACCAAATTTCTGTCATCATTTTTTTTTTTAGGGACCAGTGTTCAGGGCCTCTAACTGAAGGAAGCAAAAAAAAAATTTTCATTAAATGAAAGCATATTAGCCAATTGTTGTGGAGAACGATCATTTTCGCTATTGCAGAGTCCTTTAAGTGTCGTTTGCGTACTCTCATTTCTGATGGTAAATTATCTTTATTAGCTCTGTTATCAATAGAAGGAAGTTTGACCTAAAACTTGATTATGAGGACATTATAGATGAATTTACTGCAAGAAAACAAAGGAGAACATATATAAAGAATCATTGATGCGCAGAAAGCACATTATGATTTACCTTTACCATTTGTATCATAGTTTTTCCATCTGCGACTGTAAAAAAATTTCTAACGTGAAAACCATAAAATTATTTAAGATTTATATTAAATGATTTCTTTGCAAAACATCTAAATTATTAACTTTTCTCGTAAGTAATCGATATTTTAAAGTTTTCTTTCTATAAAAATAATGTCCAACACTTACCTTCATATTTTTTTGTGGGGGGGGGGGGGGGGGCACCATATCTGTCAGTGCCCGGGGCACCCAGGTGAGTAAATCGGTCCCTGCATTTCTCCATTGTCAAGTAAGCTTGGTGTCGAGTATAGTAGGGGAGAGGAGGGAGGAATGGGACAGTGGGAGGAGTGGGACTGCTAAAATTATGGCAAAATAAATCACTTTATTTTATTGTTAGTTTGACCACTAGAAGGCCTGTTTATAGCTTATTTTTGTTTCATACTTGCATTTTATCCATCACGAAGTTTCAGTTAATAGTTGAAAAAAGTTAAATTTCTCACCTCCAAAGTAAGTTTCTAATCTATTTTTAGTTTTATTTATTTATTTAATTTGTAAAACTAACATAATATAATATTATTGTAATCTTAAGTATATAATGTATGCTTATCTGCAATTTAATTAAGCCTAAAAA